>NC_068998.1:46226733-46228242 GCF_001194135.2 Octopus bimaculoides
AGGATGTGAAAGTGTATACATTATACAAAATATGAAATCCCAAGAGCAGACCTGTCACCTAAATAATAAAATCTCCCTCAATTAAATTTTAATTAGAAGTACACACTAGATAATATAGCCCTATATAGCCTGAAAAAGACAGGATGGTCATGTTGGGAATGTCTTTGATCAGAAGTCTGCTTAACCAAGGTTGACCTGGGACTGAAAAAAAAAAGACAAGGTCAAAAGAGGGAAGAGCAATGGAGATAATAAGGGTTTTGATGAGAATCGACAAGCTGGTCTGTTTTAGAAGGTTTTAGCTTCTAAAACAGATCAGAAATAAAGATAATCCTAACAAAAGCAAGTGCTCCGTCCCGGCTGTATTCCTTGGCCCACAAGCTGAGAGCAGAACCATCAACTCAGAGCATACTTGCTGCTCACCTACTTTTCTGCAAACTCATTGAAGGATGGTGAAGAGTAGAACTTGAACAATTCAATGAGAGCTTGACCAAACGAGGAAGTGTCTGACTTCATTCCCGTCATTCACATCCAATTACACAAATTGCTACATCATAGCCACAAGTCTGAGGACAAAAAAAAAATGCCTACACCTACCAGCCAAAGAAAAACAATGGGTGCAAACTAAGCCAATTGTCAGATCTGTTCTACATAGAGCAACACAAGGTAACAATAGACACCAAGTGAGAAATGGTTTCATAGCTATGCACGTATCTCAAACAGGCTCAGCTGAGGGTACATCTTTGCCAGTAGAGTTTAGCTTGAACTGCAGCACTGCCAGATCAAGTTATGCCAGAGATTTCTGGAAATTATTCTTAGTCTTCAAGCTAAAAGCCCCCACCAAAACAGACCAGCTTGTCGATTCTCATCAAAACCCACATTTTCTCCACTACTCTTTCTCACTAACAGTAGGCCCTCTTTTGACTTTATAATGGTTTTTCAGTTCCTGTTCAATCCTGATTGAACAGACTTATGATCAAAGACATACCATACATGACCATCTCGTCTTTTTTTTTTTAGGGTTATGCAGGACTGCATTATCTAATGAGTCCTTATAATTAAGACAACAGAATGCTATTGAAGGAGATTTGGTTGCTATTTTTAGCAGGTCAGACAACCACATAAGGGTATTTCTTGGACCAGATATACCGGTGTCTCACAAAACATAAGAAAAATTGTATGAGTACAGAAGGTTTATAAAAACAGGTATTTCAAAACAATTACAACCAACCCATCTAGAAAATGTGTAGAGAGCATTTTGCAACTGTCAAATGATATGTGGGTGTGTCTTTCATAATGTAACTTTTAACCAGATAGGTTTCTTGCATAGACACAAAGCTAGAAATTTGGGAAGCAGGAATAGTTGAGTAGGTAAAGTTCACATCATCATCTTTTAACATCCACTTTTCCATAATTCATATGTGCTAATCAGTCAAATCGTCCAACGGACGTATGATGATTGATATAAATATATATGAGAGAGAGAGAGAGAGAGAGAGAGAGAGAGAGAGA
>NC_068998.1:46228252-46241218 GCF_001194135.2 Octopus bimaculoides
ATATATATATATATATATGTTTGTGTGTGTGTGAGAGAGAGAGAGAGAGAGAGAAAGAGAGAGAGAGAGAGAGAGAGAGAGAGAGAAAGAGAGACAGTGCACCTATGTACGCTGTGAAATATATCGAGTGATTAAGAACACTGACTTCTGAAATGTATTCTCTTTTTTGGTCTTATATGATGATGATGATTCCTGATGCTTGATTAGAGCGCTAATTAGTTGAGCTGTATAAGGAGATAATTATCCTATTTTTTCTTCATTATACAGTGTCCATCTCCCAAATCCACTCACAAAATTTTGAGCAACCCAGGACTAGAGTAGAAGACATTTGTCAAAGGTGCCATGCAGTGGAACTGAACCTGAAACACCATGTGGTTGGGAACACACTTCTTACCACACAGCCATGCCTGCACCATTGTTAGATTTGAACTCAAATTAGTAAAAAAAAACCCAGAAAACTGACAGTTCTATGGTATCCATAGATTTTGTGGACACATTGGAAATAAATTGGCATAACTACAGATTGATGCCTCGCCAATGACTGTTTCCTTATACCTTATATGGTATGCATAGTTTTTTAATGACATTTTGAAGAAATGTTTCCGAGGGTGTATATTACATAATCTTTTACCGTTTGTTTCAGTCATTGGACTGTGGCCACGCTGGGGCAGTGCCTCAAAGGGTTTTTAATGAAACAAATCAACCCCAGTACTCACAGTACTTATTTTTAAGTTTGGTGCTTATGCTACTGGTATCTTTTGCCAAACTGATGTGAACAAACCAACACTGGTTGTCAGGTGGTAGCAGAAAATACACACACATATGCTGACCAAGTCCACTCTCAAGGCTCTAGTCAGCCTAGGGCTATAGTGGAAGATGCTTGCCCAAAGTGCCATGCAGTGGGACTGAGCCGAAGGGCCACATGGTTTTTATAAGCAAGCTTCTTAACCACACAGCTGTGCTTGCACTGATATTTCAAACACAGAAATCTGGAAAAACGAAAAATGCTGAAGTTGCAGAAGTTGGTGAGTGACAACAAAATGAGGGCAGAAGGAGCGAAGAACAATCTGAGACGCATTGGAAAGAGCTTTTATTTTTGTAAATCTTATCAACACAACCATAATATATACAGAGATGTACTTGCATAGCAAGTGACCTGATCTGAGATCGTATATACATACGCTCAAGAAATATAGCTCAGCTAAGTCTCACCAGTTGAAGCATTTCAAATTTTCAGACTTTTTCAAATTTTCCACACGGATGTAATTTTGCACGTTGATAATGCAAAAAAAAAAATCTTTTTTTAATATTTTTTTTTCCTAGACAATACTAATAAAAGCTTTAAAGTTATGTATTTACCAATTAGACCCCCTCCATTGCTGATTGACCAAAATTACATAATTTTCAAATGCATGTAACTTTTTAAATATTCATTTATAGTAACAAAAACAACATTTTTTTTTTAAATGAATGAATGCAATTTTTGTTATCAGCAAGCAAAACTGAATCAGTGTATGAAATTTAAAAAAAAATCTAGTGAAGATTTAAATTATTACAAGTGGTTGGAATAATTTTTAAATGATCCCAAAATAGGCATTTTTTGTTAGATAGTCATAAGGACACAAATTCAAGGGGGCACCAACGTATAGTTTACCTATCCAACCCACCTTTGTTTGATAGCTGAGCTAAACTTAACATATTACTTGGTTCACAAACCAGAAACCTCATGTGAAGAAGAATAACAAAAGGTTACTATAACCTAACTCGAGCAGAACCACAGTCGAGTGGTTGTTTTCTTCAGAACTGGACTAATTGATGATAACGATTGACAAACATTTAGTCAAGCTGTCGGTAAAATAGATTTTATCTGATCACTAATTATCGTCAGAGCTGAATTAATATTTAATGTTTTAATTAAATTTGCATTTCTGTCATAAAAACGAAAAGCAAAAAGACAACAATTTTAACAAATAAACGAGCATCTCAAGAAACAGTTTGAAATGTAAGTTGTGCTCTGGGTTCAAATGAGTGTATATATTTTTTTTTAGGTCACTACATGTAGACGTAGGATCTAAAAGGTTTTTCAACCGTGACCATCCAGTCTTTAGGGTTTTAGGACTACATAATGTGGTTACTTTTACATTTTTTTTTTTAAACTGGCGTAATTTGAAGGGCAACTGGCTGCCATTTCTAGTTGTTTTTGTAGATTATTGACACACACACACACCTTACAAAAAAAGGGGAGAGAGGTGTTTATACAGAGTAAACACGTATTTTAACTGTGGAAATTAAGAAAAAAAATTTACGGAGCAAATATGGATTTTAACCATGGAAATTAAGAAACCGGTTTACAGAATAAATATGTATTTCAAGTGTGGAAATTAAGAAATCCAATTTACAGAGCAAACTTGTATTTTATCTAAGGAAAAAATAAAAATTCCAATTTATGGTGTAAACTCCTTTAACTGAGGAAATTAAGAGAACTAAAATTAATTTATGATACTGAAAGACCAAGACTAGGAATACCCACAAATTTATCGTCTATCTGAAAAAAAAAAAAAACCAGGTGTATATGTGGGGGGGGGATGAGTTTTACAAGGCAGGGGTTGATGAAACAAATAAACAAATTGATTCCTTGGCGCTGTATGTGTGGTAAGACCTCTCGTAGGTTCAATTCCCGACAAGTACTCTTATTCTTTTTTTTTTTAACATCCATCCTTGTATTGTACTCAACTAACGTTTAAAAAGCTATGTAATGTACCATTGGAGCATGGTTAGGTGATGTTTACTGATATAAAAGGAGAAAAAAATAGTTTTCTTTTTGCACACGTATACAAACGTACGTTATATAAGTATGTACATATGCGTACACACACCTCTTGGCAGACACTCGGTCCGCTAGATATAACAGCCAAATGTCATTCAAATCACCACCGCAGTTTTAAATAAATAAATAAATAAGAAAAAATACATATATTAGACAGTGAAGCTATTGGATATACAAAAATGACAGGGATGGCCATGGCCGGCATGTTTTTAGTCATATATCAGCTCGATTAGAACTGACCAAGGATTGAACAGAGAGAGAGAAAGAGAGAGAGATGAACTTACACCTTCTACATTCCTTATGAAGTAACATCCACTGCTGCCCTTCGAACTCAGTTCGGGATGAACCCCGCATTCGATGGCCGTTTCCGATTCCCGAACTAAATGGGAGAACTCCACGTCGTCCTTAAAAACATTATTAGTTGGTGGCCCTTCGGCGTGTCCTTCTATCGTTTCGTAATCCTCCATCGAGTTACCATTGTGTTTCTCACTCAGTATTTTCGTTTTGTCCCCCGACCCCGCAGCCATCCTGCTAATTTATAATCGCACTAATTATTATACTTAATTACAATTGCTTCTGCTTCTTTTTTTTTAATAATGCCTTGTTTGCGTTATAAATACACATATATACACGTATATATATATACATGTGTGGTTGTATATGTGCGTGTGAGTTTGCCCTTCTTTAAAGTATCTGCATATTATATACACGTTCACATATGTACGTATCTTTATGCATGTTTATCATTCAACGGTACACACGCATGTGAGTACATACCATGTGCTTATATTTATACACACGTACCATATATATATATATATTATATTAGTTACCGCTGTCGGTTTTGTATTATACGAACATCCATGTCTAGTTATTGCTTACAGAATCATATAACCTATAAAAGTGTGTGTGTGTATATGTATCTATTTTACCCTGGACACGTACATGTGGTATATATGCATATGTATTATATATGTATCTTATCTTCTGTCGTCTGTATAATCATATATGTATGTATAAATCCATGTCGTACAACAGATCAACTGAAAGTATAAGACACACACAACAAAGAGCAACAATACTTATTACCACTACCGACACTAAACAAGCTCTCACTCACTATTACAATAAATGTACGTATATGTGTGTGCGTAGTACAACAGATGGTTTTAACACCACAAACACACACACATTCATACATACACACACATATATATATATATATATGCGTGCGTGTATGTGTGTTTGTGTGTGTGTGTTTGTTTCCTTGACTATCCCAGTAAAAAATAAATATGAGAGACTGCCGGTTTGTGACGGTTTTATTGTGAAATAAAACTACGTAGTCAGTAAATTAGTAGTAGTAGTAGTAGTAGTAGGTCACCACGTTAGTCCCATTGATAACCTACAGCCAAACCATCCCACCACCTTGTGCAGAGTGATCTCACAAAGAAGGAATTCATTTCGGACAAACGAAAAACCAATGGTGTGTATATATATATATATATATATATAACGTGTGTATATATAAATATATACCTCTCTCTCACACATGTGTGTACACACGAGTTCAATCCTCGGTGTCCGGCTACAAAACACACTATCATAGTATTGAGTACTTCTTCTCCCGTTCAACAGATACGCACGCGCGCGCACACGGTTACTTTTTTTAATATGCTCCAGCACGGTCTTTGCTGTGGTGGCTAAACGAAACCAAAAATACAAATGTGTGTATAATATACATAATTCAGAAGTGCATACATACATACATACATAACTCGTGAATATACATACATATACATATGTATATATACACACACATACACACATACACATGACACGAACATACATACAGAACGCATCAATATTAACGCACCTCTTCCTTTCACAGTTGAAAGAGATCGATAATGAAACGAGCACACCCACCCCCGTATATCGGAGTGCTGGGGGTAGCGAGGGATGAGATGATGGGGGAAAATGCGACTAAAACGGGTGGATCGACGAGTAGGCAGCGAGTCGTTTCTATAAATGTCCCTGATTGTAAAAAAAAGACTTAAGTGAACGCGGTGGAGTGGCACGGGTGACATGACACAGAGGTGGCAGAGGGCCGAGTCTGGGGTTTACAGGGGTGGTTGGAAGGAAGGGGTTGTGAATTTATCCTTTCTTTGTCGCTAATTTAGATACATACACACCGGTTGTTAAGAAGCGGTGGGACACACACACGACAGGCTTCTTTCCGTTTCCGTCTACCAAATCCACTCACAAGGCTTTTTTCGGCCCGAGGCTATACTAGAAGACACTTGCCCAAGGTACGACGCAGTAGGACTGAACCTGGAACCATGTGGTCGAGAAGCAAACTTCTTACCGTAGCCACACTAACAGTATAATGGCCTCACTGTGTTTATCCTTGTAATACGCTCTTTTCTTTGGTGGGGTGACAAACAGACATAAAGATACACAAAGATACATGCATACATACATACATACACACGTACATACATACATTATATATATTAAGACGCCCTGGGGCATTGTGTGCCGCGCAGGGGGACTGAACCCGGAACCATGTGGTTGGGAAGCAAGCTTCTTACTACACAGCCACGCCTGCACTCATACAGAATATTAAATCGAGTATAGATGATCCAAATGGGAGTATTATACCAGGTGGAGTACAGATGTGCGTATATAGTGTTGAACAAAGATATACATACAGAGTATACCACAAATCTCGTATTGCGTGCGAGCCTTTAGACACGACGGATAATTTTAACAAATGCTCGTGTGTGTGTGTGTGTGTTCGAAGAGGGGAGGGTCACTCCGTGGTTACTCAGAGTTTTGTTCGCTCGTTACGTACAGTCTTGTTTGTCACCAGCCGAATGGTTGTACGTAAAGCGAGGGAATATACAGTGGCCGGGAAAGAAAGCAATTCCGAACGAATGACTATATTACTAATTTCATGTACTCTTCTCTCGTATGTACATCACATCCAGAATGTATGTGAGTATACGCTTATGTTGGAGAGAGGGGGCTGGTTTAACGAGTATCATAAAAATGAAATGAATATTCAATATTTAAAAAGCACAGTTAAATATCTTTTTTTTTAATGTATATAATTACGGTATGAAACCAGTCGAAGTGTGTGTTACTCGGAGTATTAGATGATAATCCCTCCACACACACACACGCAATGCACCAGTGAAAGTTCGTACAGAACTGGATCACACACGCGGGCTTTCTGTACCAGATGTGGTCCAATCTACACGGAATTTCATTGGAGTTTTATCTGATATTCGAAGTAACATGTTTCGTCTGACTCCGTACAGTAACCATAGTGTGTATGCGTGTGATGTAGACGCAGAGACAGGAGAGGAGAGAGAAAGAAAAGTGAAACGGTGAAACTCTAGCAAACAGCTGACGTGGCCCCGTGCTCCTCTGTAGCAAAGCACAACGTTGAGCGACAGGAGATGGGAGATAACCTCATACAACACCGTCTCAATGTGTCACATCTACGGGTTTGAAGAAGTCGGGGTATGTGTGGTGATGGTGGTGGTGGTGGGAGTGGGGTTGGTTACGTTAACCCGAGTTTAACAATCCAGTGACTCAAGGGCCGAGAGTTTCGTGCGTTAGCACTTACCAAGCTAGTTACGATTCGAAGGGTTATAAATTCATATACCAACGTCGTAAGAAGCTTGCTCCCCAGCCACATGATTCTGGGTTCCAATCTCACTGCGTAGCACCTTGGGCAAGTGTTTTATACTATATAGACTGATGCTGATCAAAGCCTTGTAAGTGGATTTGGTAGAAACTACAAAAAGCCCGTCGTATGTGTGTGTGTGTGACTCACCACAGCTTGACAACCGGTATTGGTGTGTTTACGTTCCTGAAATCTAGCGGTTCGGCAAAAGAATCTAGTAGAATAAGTAGCGAGATAAATTCATTCCGCTAAAAATTCTTCAAGGCGGTGACCCATCATGGCCACAATCTAAACGACTGAAACAAGTAAAAGATAATGTCCACTTTTACCATCATTTCAAGTTGACAAAGAAACCTCCATATTGTTGCTCAACATGCTAGAAATAACAGCTACCTCTCACTAAAATATCACACTAATATCTTTAAAAATGATACGTTAGATAATGCAGTTGTGGATTCCCTGTAGACCAGCAAAAGACAGGATGGTCATGGTTGGAGTATCTTTGGTCATATATAACGTGCTTGATCAGAGTTGACCCGGGGTTTGATAACATTACCTTAAGCCAAGGATTAGGCCTTTGTGGTGACTTGACCTGTTAGATATAGCAACCTAATTGCCTTCAAATGTTGGCTTAAAATTTCTTTTTTAATGTTTATATTGGATAATGTAGCTTAAGAGTGCACAATGTCTAAAAGAAATCTCATACAATGAGGTCATGGTTGAATTGTCTTGGACCAAAAGCCTGGTTCTGGCAGATCAAAAAGAAACAGAGCCGGACTTTTAACATCTGATTCTTGGGCATCCCAAGAGAAGTTTGCTAAAGCACAATTTTAAACCAGACTTCTCATCCTACTGTTCCACCCCTATTTTACCAACAGTTCTGGTCATTAACTGCAGCAATTTCACCAATCCAGAACCATGACCTTGATAAAGTCTGCCTTTTAAGGGTCAAAGCAAGGAACAACATATCGGCTATTGTAGTCCCAGATATGCCAAGCCTGAAAACAGGATGGTCACAATTGTAGCACTTTCGCTCATATGTCTGCTGGACCAGAAATGAGCTGATGTTGAAAAAACAACAACAGGAAGAAAGGACAATAGATTGTGTGGTCCTAGATACACTCATGTCTAAATTAAGAAAATGGGATAGTGATAAATGAAACATTTATCATAGGGGGTGTGCCAGATCAGGTCTGACCTAGGGCTAAACAACAAACAGTATTCGTCTTTATTAACTGAAATTTTCTCTCAGGTTCTAGAACAGTTTCTTCTTTTAGTTGGTTTCTTTTTGAAAGGCAAAGTCAACTTCGGCAGAATTTGACCTCAGAATGCCATTAAACATTTTTCCCAGCATGCTAACAATTCTGCCAACTCACCACCTTATAGTTTTCTTCTTGGGGAGCGGGGGGGGTCAGATTTTTTTTGAAGGTGAGGAATCACAGTTATTACTAATTTATATCTGTAGCCCCTTATATTAGGAGAGGTGTTAGCGTGCTTATATCCACATAACTTGGCAGTTCGGCAAAAGAGACTGATAGAATAAGTATCAGGCTTTAAAAAAAAGAAGAGAAAAACAAGTCCTGGGGGGGGTGAAGTTGCTCAACTAAAATCCCTTATAGGCATTGTCCCAGCATGGCCACAGACAAATGACAAACAAGTTAAAGATAAAAAATTGAGGGGGATTTCCTGTAGATAATGCTACTTCAAGTCTGTTTTTTTCTTTTTTGTTTGTTTCAAGTATATGAGTAAGATATATGTTGTACTTAAGAAGGTGGTGAGTACAGACAGAACACACTGCACCTACAATGAAACTGTACTCTGTTCCTCTCACCTTAGTCTGCCTGTCAACCACACCTCAGGAAATAAAAGTTTCAAACAGTTGTTCTGGAGGTTACTTCATGATTAGGAATTTAAATCTTTAGCATTTAAACCAGCCAAAATATTTGACCTGTTTTCTGTTAAAACCAGCCAGATCAGGCCTCTTTCACCTACCCTACAATGTCATTCTAAAAATGTACAGCCATATCATCGAAGTCTCAAAGCTATGGAGATAATACATGATTAATTCAAAACAATGTGGATAAATAAGCGTTACATTTGACAGAGTAATCTGAATGTTTAAAGAGTTGAAGATGACTGCTGTAGTTCCTGTTTTTAATAGCAGGGAGGGACTATAGCCAGTGTGGTTCATCTTACAACAATAGCAACAACAACACCCAGTGTATAAAGATCAGAAAGTTCTAAAGAAGGTTAAGCCATAAGTTGAAGTAAGCTAATTACTTTATATTTTGTTGCTATGAAGAGAGAGAGAGAGAGAGAGAGAAAGAGAGAGAGAGAAAGAGAGAGAGAGAGAAAGAAAGAGAGAAAGAGAGAGAGAGAGAGAGAGAGAGAAAGAGAGAGAAAGAGAGAAAGAGAGAGAAAGAGATAGAGCAGCATTGGCTGCTTGCTCGTGGATCAGGAGTTCAAATCCACTGCAGTTTAGTTGAATTTCCCTGCCCAGGGCACTTCATCTGACATTGCTCATGTTCAATGAGAGGTCAAGGGAATCAGCATCAGAGACCCACCCAGACAGTATTTGAACCTTGAGGGTATCAGGTGGCATGATGACAGAGGAATGTTACCTGTTGTATACAAATGCTATCTCACCTGCTAAAGTACAACAGGTGTGACACAGGAAGAATGTGACCAGTTGTAGACGAAAACGCTCTCACCTGTTAAGGTACAGCAGGTATAATAACAGGAGAATGTTACTAGCAATAAACTGATACTGTCACACATCTGGATCCTATAAACAGAGCTAAACTAAGCACCACTTCTCAATGGCCCTTAAAAGGAAGAACATATACACATTCATCATTTTAATGTCCACTTTTCCACGTTTGCATGGGTTAGTAGAGTTTATTGAGGTACATGTTCTACGACTGGATGCTTTCCCTGTCACCAATCCTTACCTGCTTCCAAGCAAGGTATTATTTCCCAATGGCTTGACATGGCTTTGCAGAATTTTGGAAATAAATGACATTCATTTACAATAATCTGGGGTCAAACACACACACACACACACACACACACACACACACACACACATTCTGACATACATGTCAATGTAATACCTAGTATAAACATTCAAACATTGTCACTGTTTTTCCAAGTCCTGCTGCTTTTCACATGAAATTCTTGGTCCTCCAAAGTTGTTTTGGTGTAGAGGTAGTAAATTTTCACCAGAAAAATTTGACACATGCCACAAAATATGGTAGAGGGCTTCTTTTCAGTTTCCTATGTCTTTATTGCCCACAAGGGGCTAAACATAGAGGGGATAAACTAGGACAGACAAAGAGATTAAGTTGATTACATTGACTCCAGTGCATAACTGGTACTTATTTAATTAACCCTGAAAGGATGAAAGGCTAAGTCGACCTCAGTGGAATTTGAACTCAGAATGTAGCAGCAGACGAAATACCACTAAGCATTTCGCCTGGCGTGCTAACGTTTCTGCCAGTTTGCAGCCGTTTCTTTCAGTTTCCAACTACCATATGCATTCACAAGGCTTTGGTGGGATTTGAGCTATAGTAGAAGACACTTGCGCAAGGTGCCACACATTGGGACTGAACTCCAAACCATCTGGTTAGGAAGCAAATTTCATGGAAAGCAAACTGTATGTGTGTGTGTTACTCCATGATATCAACAACAAACTAATGAGGCATTTATAAAGGTGAGGTAGTGTGTTCATACTGTACTGAATAGAATCCAGGTGTAACATAGGACTGTGCTGTAAATAGAATCTCGTTAGTTAATTAATTGCCAGAGAGTGATAATCGAGTAGTTAAAATACTTGCAGCCACCCTAAATAACCAGGATAGCTGCGTGGGTGGGCATAGTGATTGTTAAAGAGTGGTGGTGGTGGTGGTGGTGGTGGGGGGGGCATTTATTTTTTTAATTCTGTTTTGCTTGAATGGGAGTGGGGTCAGGGGTGAGCCAATGTTTACATCTGAATGACTCCCACTGAACCATGAAGAGAAACCAGAAGAACCTGTTCTGAAAGTAGAGTCTAAACCAAATAGAGTTATTTGCTTGGCCCAGGAGAACACTACAATAACTAGACAGCACTGGCTTTGAACACGGGTTAATAAGCTGAAACATTGTAAGTCTAACAAACAAACTCATCTCAGACATATACACCTGTCTTCAAAGGGGGCAGATTTGGGGCAGTTCTAAATGGTTAAAGACATGTGACCTCCTCATTCCTACCATGAGCACACAAAATAATCAAATCATAATGACAAAGCTAAGATATAAGAGGTCTTATGTTTGCTCCCCACCCACTCCCTTGCTGACATTGTTACAAAGAGGTGCTTTTTTTTCCCCCTTTGTCATGATTCTATTAAATTAATTTATTTTCTTTTTTAACTTAAACATAAAAGAAAAATTATCAAAGTGAATGACATGCTTTTTGTGTTGTATGATGGCAAATAAATATCACTTTGTGTGTGTTGTAACCAGTTAGAGACAATGTACATGCAGCAACCTACATATACACACACATACAAAACGCATGAAACACACATATACACAACAGATTAAATACACACACGCAACAGACTAAACACACACACACAACAGACTAAACACACGACAGACTACACACACACAGAGCCTACAATACAAGCATAAACACAAAATCACTCACAGATACATGCATGAGTACAAGACTTATGAGCCACATTCATTGGAATTTTAAAATTCTTCTGGGATTTCCTTTCATTTTAGTTAAGTCTTGTAGACTATGAACCCTCCACCACTACCTTAATTTTTTAGACGGCAGAATATGAAAACATTCCAAATAAATGCGCGTGCGTGCGTGCGTGCGTGCGTGCGTGCGTGCGTGCGTGCGTGCGTGCGTGCGTGCGTGCGTGCGTGCGTGCGTGCGTGTGTTATCATTTAACCTCTGTTTTCCATGCTAGCATTGGTTGGTTTCACAGGAGCTGGCTAGGCAGAAGACTGCACCAGGCATCCCCGTCTGTTTTGGCAGGGTTTTTTACAGCTGGATGTCCTTCCTAACACTCGTCCACTCTGAGTGAGAGAGAGTGAGAGTGTGAGTGAGTGAGAGAGTGTAAGTGGAGGGAGAGAGAGTGTGAGTGAAAGAGAGAGAGTGAGAAAGTCTGAGAAAGTGAGAGAGAGAGAGTGAGTGTGAGAGTGTGTAAGAGAGTCTGAGAGAGAAAATGAGTGAGAGAGAGTGAGTGATAGAGTAAGTGAGTGAGAGAGAGAAAGTGAGAGAGAGAGAAAGTGAGTGAGTGAGAGAGAGAGTATTGATCCTCTGACCGCTATTGATATAGGAGAGATTAAGTGACCAGGTTAATAGACAGTACATGAGGTGTTTAATTTCGGAGTAAATACATCCAGCTGGTATATGACCGCAGGTAAGTTTCTTAAACAGCATTCGATTGGTTAGAGAGACCAAGCATATTCAAGAAGATATCGAACCCTGGAGATTAAAACAAGAGATGATTACTCCAACATTGTTATTCCCACCTCCAATCACCGTACTGCGAACCAGTGACGGACCGCGGATCATTATGCATCGGGTTGCACAGAAAGAACGAATTTTTTTTTTCTATTTTATTAACTATCGCCGTCTACGAGATGTGTTTTTTTTAAAAAAATCATCACTCCTGTCTGTGCTTCTTTCCCCGCAATTATCAAAATCGCATTTTTCTTTTTTCATGCACTGATAAATTAAGCCCACTAGTTAATTGCAAGAATAAAGAGAGCATTAAAATGTATTGGTGTGTGTTACAATATGACAAAAAAAGTGCTTTAATATAGAATGTAATAACTACATTTGCATTATATTATGGAAAAACTAAGTTATATATTATGTACTTTGTGTTTTTATGTGATTAATCCACCGGTCCGTGGAAAAATTGTCATGCATGAAATCGTTTGGTGGTGAGAAAAAGGTAGGAATACGCTGGTTTGTAATATTTGCCAGTGCGATGTTTTACTGAATTGAAATAGACAAAAGAACCTCGGTCGTCCTTAAGGGAGATAACTCTTAAGACAAGAATGCAGAGTTACGTCCCGTAGTTGAACCATTTGTTTACAATTACAACAAATTGACACTTTAAACAGTTTCAACGTTTAATACGAGAGCTATATGATATCACACCACAGGAGTAGCTAAACAGTACAGCTGTTTAGTGTAACTGTTTAATTCTAGGTCAACTCTGACAGAGCAGAAGTATATATCAAAGACATTCTGGACAAAACCCGTTCGTTTTTTTTTCTGTCACTTTTTAATGGAACCACCACCACCACCACCTGGGTTCTCATTCCTAAGGTATTTTTCCATGTTATTATTATTATTCAGGTCACTGCCTGGAATCGAACTCGGAATCTTGGGGTTAGTAGCCTGCGCTCTTAACCACTACGGACATATGGCGTATTGGTT
>NC_068998.1:46241228-46243601 GCF_001194135.2 Octopus bimaculoides
GTGACTTGAATAATAATAATAATAATAATAATAATAATAATAATAATAATAATAATAACAACAACAACAACAACATCGAAAAATACCTTAGGAATGAGAACCCAGGTTCGAAATTTCCCCAAGACATCTGATGAAGGCTGGAAGGTATATCAACCGAAATGTATTAACAAACAAGATGAGGACAAATATCCGTCAAATGTACATAATGAAGTATCTATTTTATTGTGTTAGAAACTATTTTTTACAAAGTAGACACTCGCAATCACAGGCTATTCATGCAGACTACAAAACATACACACAAACACATACGCGCGTCCGCGCGCGCACACACAGAGTCTAGAAGGTCCAACATTCTGAAGAAGCATGTTTCTTATCTCCACTGTTTTAATCTATATACTTTTATCCCTTCCCCACTCTCTCTCTCTCTCTCTCTCTCTCTCTCTCTCTCTCTCACATACACGCAAGAGTTGGTCCAACAGTCTAAAGAATCAATTTTCTTTTTATCGTCCCGTTTCAATCTACATTTCTCTCTCTCTCTCTGCTCCTCCCCCACAACATCTGTGCGTTTCCTTGAACTATTGTTTAAGGTTGGTTGTCGATCACTAATATATTTAGCTAAGCGTTCTTATGATCGACAACACGTAAAATACTGCCACCCCCAACATACACACACAATGGCAGGACATACACACGAATGCCAGATTCACATACAAATACACACAAAGACAAGACACACATGCAGGCACACTCACACACACACACACACACACACACACAAAAGTGGGCACTGGCACTAAGGAACGTTTACTCAACGGCAAGCCTACACTTCACTCATACACAATTACACAGGAAGCCATTAAAAGAAAAACAAAAGCAAGTGCGCACGCGCTCACACACACACAAACGACAGCTGGCCAACGTAGGACCAAGTGACAAACATTGTATTTAAAACGTTCTTCAGGGTGGACGGGGAAATGGAGGAGGAGGAGGAAAGGCAGCAAATTTTATTTGGTGGTTTTAATAACAGTTCGTTCTCTTAAGTCATTAGAAGAAAACACCAAGGGCAATAGCAAGGAATGTTTCCAGAAACCGGGAGACTGGTAAGAGGAAATTATTCCCAAATTCTCAAACCAGAGACCTAGTCCTGGCCCAGATAATAACAACATAGTGAACTCTATGAAAGGCACCACATATGGGCCAGAGGTTAGTTCCAGTTACAGTATATCTATTGGTATACTACAAAGACTTGTTTTGTTTTTACCCTCTTAGGCGGGAAAGCAATATTCTTGACTCTTTATAGTAAGGGTGCCTGACTACCTGACCACAAACCAGTACCAAGCCATGGATCATTTGGTTGTGGGCCACACAGAAAGAATAAATTTTTAAAAAATTATTTCTATTTTATTGACTATTGCAGTCTGCAGGCTTTTTTTTTTTTGCAGTATATGCAATATAGGCGCAGGAGTGGCTGTGTGTTAAGTAGCTTGCTTATCAATCACATGGTTCCGGGTTCATTCCCACTGTGTGGCACCTTGGGCAAGTGTCTTCTACTATAGCCTCGGGCCAACCAAAGCCTTGTCAGTGGATTTGGAAGACGGAAAATATATGTATGTGTGTGTCTGTGTTTGTCCCTCCACCATCGCTTGACAACCGATGCCGGTGTGTTTACGCCCCCGTAACTTAGCGGTTCGGCAAAAAGAGACCGATAGAATAAGTACTAGGCTTACAAAGAATAAGTCCTGGGGTCGATAATCTCGACTAAAAGCAGTGCTCCAGCATGGCCGCAGTCAAATAACTGAAACAAGTAAAAAAGAGCAAAAGTGGCAGAGTAATTAAGGTGATATTCTGTTAGGGTAAGGGGGGTCATGATTTCAAATCCATACGCATGACAATAAATCCATGGGGCAGAAGACAAACCAAACAGTTCATGAGGAGTTCAAAATCTAGACACATTCCTCATACTGACACTAAAACACACATATGAAGGGAGAAGGTGGCTATTGCTAATTGGATCAACCTCAGTATATAACTGGTACTTGGATTTATTTAAATGAATACCATAACCTACATGTTGGCACTCCGTCGCTTATGACGTCGAGGGTTCCAGTTGATCCGATCAATGGAACAGCCTGCTCGTGAAATTAACGTGCAAGTGGCTGAGCACTCTACAGACACGTGTACCCTTAATGTAGTTCTCGGGGATATTCAGCGTGACACAGTGTGACAAGGCTGACCCTTTGAAATACAGGCACAACAGAAACAGGAAGTAAGAGTGAGAGAAAGTTGTGGCGAAAGAGTACAGCAGGGTTCGCCACCATCCCCTGCCGGAGCCTCGTGGAGCTTTAGGTGTTTTCACTCAATAAACACAACGCC
>NC_068998.1:46244606-46246030 GCF_001194135.2 Octopus bimaculoides
GAGAGAGAAAGAGAGAGAGCAGTGGGGGGGACAGAGTGTAGTTGGCAGGAAGTATATTATTATGCTGCAATAATGAAACATTATGGTTCCAAGCTGCAGCAGTATGAGTCACAGGCAAGAGACAACCTGGACATGTCAACCAATCCTTAATAAAACTTTAACAACACAAGAGCCAACAACCTTATTTGACAGCAAAATTGAGGACTGGACAAGAATATAGGTAATGCATGTCTTATGGCCATGCGGTAAAGAGCTTGATTCCCAAATATTGGGTCATCCCATAAATAATGTGGTTTTTTTTTATACTTTTATTTTTCAAAATTAAGATAAACAAATCTGGTGGATGGGGCATCGTTTCCCATTCAAACTGCTCCATCCTTTGGAATGCCATCTTTGCTTTATTTGGCTGAGTATTATCCAGATGGAAGAACACCTCTCGTCTTGAAACCGAAGATGGTTGTTTTTCTTCAGGCGCTGACTTAAGCTGCTCACAGTAGATCTTCTTTGTTATCGTTTGGTTTAGGTTTAAAAGTTCAAAGTGGACTAAACTTTACATAACCCACCAAACAAATACCTTATGTGGGTGAAGACCTTCTTTAGCCTGAGGTGCCAGTGTTTCTCCTTTTCCTACCCACTGTCTTCTGCGCTTGACATTTTTATAGAGAACCCATTTCTCGTCACCAGTCTTTATTTGGTCTAAAAAAGGTTCATTCATGAGATGTGACAGTAAAGAAGAGTACACATTCACTCTGTGCACACGATTAGACTTGGAAAGTTTGTGAGGAATCCATCGACCCAATTTGCTAACTTTTCCAATGGCACACAGGTGTTGATGAATGGTTGAATGACCAAATCCAAGCTTCTCCGCAAGTTCCTCAACAGTTATGACGGGATTTTGTTCCACCAGGGTTTGCAGGATGTCCTCGTCGAGCTCTACAGATCCTCCAGGAGGAGGCTCGCCTTCTAGGCTGTAGTTTCCAGCTCAGAATTTCTGGAGCCTCAGTTGACACTAGCTTATGTTTGTCTGATTCCCATATACTGTATTAATGTTGCTCGCACTTTCCATTGCATTTTTGCCTTTATTGAACTCATAAAGCAAAATATGCTGAATATGCTCCTTTGTCACTTGCATTATAGCTTTGAAAAGAATAACTACCATTCAGCAGTACTGAACCTGGGCCCATGTCGTTGGGAAGCAAGCTTCTTACCACACAAGCATGAATGTTATTGCACACAACACTTCTATGGCTTAACCCTGAGTGTATATATAGGCTATACAGAACTCTGAAAGAGACTGAGTTACAATTACAAAGTGACATGTATAAAAACTTAATTGCAAAGGTGGTGCTATGATGCTTGATGTAATAAACAAAGGAATTTTCATTAAAATTTTCTTGCTCAGTGATGACAATGATCATCTAAAT
>NC_068998.1:46246383-46247369 GCF_001194135.2 Octopus bimaculoides
AAGGAATTTTCATTAAAATTTTCTTGCTCAGTGATGACAATGATCATCTAAATAATTCTGGTAAAAAAATGACAGGGGAGAAAAACTAGAAATTTTGATTAGATGTAGACAACAATGTGGGAGGAAGGGTGATGTTTAATAGTGACAAATGTGGACATGTTTCTGCTTTGTTTGACTTCTTCAGTAAACCACAGCCTAACTGTTAGATTTTAGAATAACTAGAGGGATGGATATAAGTTTTTAGCGAAGACAGAGAGGGTGGTGCAATTGTCCAGGTACACCTACTGCAAGAAAATGTAACAGTAAAGTCAGTGGCAACAAGTTTGCTTGACCTATAGTTTATACATCTGAACGATGGTCTATATAAAACCACTGGACAGTCAAGTAGGAGGAGAAGGAGAAGGGAGAGGAGAGAAAACGATAATTACCAACGATAATTACCATATAACTGTACTCATAGTAGCAGCAGTAGTAGCGGTGGTGGTAGTAATTATAACATTTAAAACTTATGACCTTGTTAATACTACAGCATCTTAAACTCTTTCACACACACACAACCTAGTCCAGTGGTTGCCAAACTGAGGACTACCAGTTCTGCCCACACCACCAACCCCATGTATTATTGTAATTTTATGCAGCTCCCACTCTTTTCTCTAACATTGGTCCAAGGCTGGAAATTCAAGAGTAGCGGGAGTAGGAAGTTAGTCACTCCCACCAACTCCCACAATATATGACTGGTACTTATTAATTCGATCCTCCGAGAAATCAAAAACAAATCACTGTAGGATTTGAACTCAAAACATCAAAAGCCAGAAACAAATATTGCAGCATATTTTGTCCAACGGTCAAACAACTCTGCCAATGAGACGACACAAAATTCATCTCTTGTCCTTCAATCTTCATAGCCATCCTTGCCCCTACTAAGAGAAACAGAGTCCTCACTAGGGAGGGAGCCACAATATATATATATATATATATATATATAC
>NC_068998.1:46247469-46253375 GCF_001194135.2 Octopus bimaculoides
ACATACATATATATACATACATATATATACATACATATATATATATTTATGTAAGTATTTGTGTGTTTGTCCCCCCACCATTGCTTGATAACTGATGTTGCTGTGTTTAAGTCCCCATAACTTAGCAGTTCAACAAAAAGAGACCAATAGAATAAGTACTAGACATACAAAGAATAAGTCCTGTGGGGAAACTTGTTCAACTAAAAGGCAGTGCTCCAGCATGGCCGCAGTTAAATGACTGAAACACGTAAAAGAGATAAATAGATAAAACAGAAGCTGGACTGTTTCCGATTCTAGAATTGAATCTCAATGGGTGAGAACCATCCACCACTACCACAACATCCACCACCACTACCACCACCACAACAGCCACATGCGCTACTACTACTACTACTACTACTACTACTACTGCCATCACACCACTGATGCAATCACAACACAACCGCTAAATATGGTAATTGTCTCCTAATTTTCAACAATTAACTTAATTCATTGGTTAGCCTAATTAATCATAAAACATACACGATTGTATTCACACACACACATACACACACACAGAAATGATCTTTATCTCATTTGTACTCTCCCTATTTGTACTTTGTCATTGTCATTGTTTAGTTCCAGGTTCCCCTCGACTAAACAGGCCTAAGATCTACTATATTCCATCCATTACAATCTCATTGCCTTATTTTCAATGTATGGGAACCTAGAACCATTTTATTCAACATGTCTTTCTTTTATATGGGAAAAAAAAAAATGATTTACAGAAGATTTGGCTGCTGTTTCTAGCACAATGAAGAACCATGTAAATGCTCTCCAGTTGATTGGCTCATATCACTGCTAGAAGAAAGTGATGGTGGTAGTGCACATTGCATGATATATAGTAACAAACATTCTAACTACACATTAGGCTTTGTGTGGTGAGGAGTGGCTCTGTGCATGTAGTCACACACACTGGAAAACACCCATATTCCAGGTCACGCCCTACACACACAAATTCTGGCAAAGTTGAAAGTGAGAAATATAACCTAGAAACTTCTAAATAAAAAAAGTTGAGACATAAATGACATGTAACCTTTAGTCCTGAGTACTCCTGTTTGTGTCCACATATATGAAAGCATTTATCTTCTTCATCATGGTTAATCCTCTCAACTAGGGGTTCCTAACCACCTGACTGCACACCAGTACCAGGTCTTGGATCATTTCATACAGGGCCAGACAGAAAGAATTTTTTAATTCTATTTCTAATTTACTGACTATTGCAGATTGCAATATTATATATGTACAGGCATACCTCGGCTTCAGTCATTTTGATTTTAAGTCATTCTCGATTATATGTCGGTTTTCAAAAATAATATATGGAAAAATAAAAATCAAGTTAAGTCATTTTACTCAACTTTATGTCTGTCTGCCACAAATATTGGAATCGTAAAATCACCAGAAAACCGTTAAAAGTACATAAAATCATGTTACTGTACAATAAATAAGAATAAAAGCATATAAAATCATATTAAAATACGTACAGTAAATGTTAAGATACACACCATAAAGTAGTGTAGCTTAGGGAACCAAATCATGAAATCAGCTGTGTTGTCTTATTTATCTGTCTTTCGGAGTTCATATTGCATTGTAGTTCCAATATCTACCACTAGGTGTCATCATCACCTGTGATTCTTGCAATTGTTTTGAATTCAGATTTGTTCACATCAGTTTATCATCTACTTTCTCTTTCTCATTCATTTGTGACTATTTTTTGCCCCCATGGCTCCTAAGAAAATTCATAGTGAAAATGCTAAGCGTCATGCTATAACGCTGGTAGATAAACTGGCTATGATAAAAAAAAAACCATAGAAACTGGCACAATCTTTTGGGAGGAGTTGGACAACTGTATTGACGATTGTACATAACAAGGACAAGAATTTAGCACAACAAATCTGAAGACCCCATCAATAAGAGGCAAAATCTTTGAAGAAATGGAAAGTCTTCTTTGTCTTTGGATTGTTAGGTTGAATCGTCAGTGTGCTACTATCAGTCAAGAAATCATTCAAGAGAAAGCGTTATCTTTGTTTGAGGACCTGAAGAAAAAATATCCAGATGAGAAAGATGCAGAGTTCAAAGCAGGTCAAGGATGGTCCATGAGATTTAAGGAACAAAGAAATTACCATTCCATTGAGAAGCAAAATGAAAGTGCATCAGCTGACGAACAATCAGCAGTGAAATTTCCTACTGCATTAAAGAAAATCATCAAAGTAAACGAGTTTCTTCCTGAACAGATTTTTAACGTAGACGAAACTGGATTGTATTGGAAAAAATTGCCAGACCGTTCATTCATTTCCAAGCAGGAGAAAACTATTCCAGGCTACAAAGTCTCAAAAGAATGTGTGACAAGTAAATTCATGTATGCATATGATAGACTGCTTCCAGTTTCCGTCTACTAAATCCACTCACAAGGTCTTGGTCAGCCTGTGACTATAGCAGAAGACACTTGTCCAAAGTGCCACACAGGGGCACTGTACCTGGAATCATGTGATTGGGAAACAAACCTTTTACCAAACAGCCATGCGTGTGCCTATAAAAGGCCCAAGTCCTGAGCCGCCATTTTTGTTGGCTGGTTTGAAACTTACTTGGCCACTAAATTAAATTCTTGTCAACCGATCAATGATTAGTAAGCTGTTATATCAAGAGGTATACCATCTAACTAAACACTGCATTACAGTCCTCAAAGCAGGGACACTCACTGATCTTTCAACATGTGTTGCAATCAAACGGCATAGGACTCAACTATATTCATGCTGTCATCAACCAGATAAACTATTATCAATACATACATTGTCATCATTGAAAAAACAAACATACATAGGTTGCTGTGTAGACAACAGTAAGCTAACACCCACCAGCTTAGATTCATTGAACGCATATACTTGTAGGATTGTTGTCACTTATGCACATTATACACATTCATTTGAAGACTCACTTTCATGTCAAGACATGATATATACATACATGTCTGTATGTGTGCACTCTCAAGTGCCTAAACATACATGTGAATATATATATACAGGGTGCAATGGGTAAATTTTCGCCATTTTATATTTTTAATTTTGCGCATGCATGTTGATTGTTTTTGTTGACTACACAGTATAGTAGGGTCAGTTGGGTACTGTGGGAAAAGCAGCACCATGATGCAATTAACTCTGCCAGAAATTTGGAAATGATATGCTGTACTGATTGGCATTCATGCTGAAAGTTCCAATACAAACATTTCAGAGTGTTTGGGTGTCAATGTAAGGACAGTGCAGAGGATACAGAAAGAGTTGGATGAGTCTAATGGTGATTACGAAGGTACAGCAGCTCAGAAAAGTCACTCTGATCGTTGTGATAAGAAAAGAACTCCTGAATTTATTGGTGAGATCCAGGCCATGATTGACAATGATCCCTCCAAGTCAATCAGGTCCATTGCCTGGCACATGGGAGTGTCTGAGTTTCTTATCAGACAGTTAGTGCATGAAGACATTCTGTATTCCTCCTACAAGATGAGAATGGGCCAATTTTTATCCCAAGCCATCAAGAATAAAAGGAAAGACCACGCTATAAAGCTTTTGAACAAACTCAAGCATCCCCTCCAACTGAACATGCTTTGGTTTTTCTCAGATGAGAAAAATTTCTGCCAGGATCAAATGGTGAACATAAAGAACAACCACTGGCTTGCTAAGTCCCCAAAACATGTACCGAGAGTGATAAAAAATCAAACAGCCACTCAACATCTTGTAAAAGAAGTGTCGATGGTGTGTGTATGCAATAGTCCTCAACCTAAAAGAGAGGCAATGTATATCAGGAGCACAAGACCAGTGGGTCCCAATCAGACATCAAACCCAAAGGATCTCAATTAACGAGGACTGGTGTGAGTGGGATGTCCACAACAATCTATTTTTAAATATTCAAACAATCATCATCATTATTATCATCATCATCATCATCAGGACAATAAGAAGTGAGAGAACTGATAAGGCGTCCTCATACAACATAGCTCACCCCTGCACTTTAAGTTGAAGAGGGTTGGGTAAAGAAGTACAGGTCAAGTACAGGAAGACCTATCAATTAGCTATACCCTTTTATTCATCTATGTCCCTACCCCAAATCTGACTAAAAAATTATTATTATTTTCTTCTTTCAATTTTACTTCCATTTCTGCTGAGTATCTCCCCGCCCCCAACTTATTATTATTATTTTTTAGTAATTCTAGTGATTGACAAAAAAAAAAAAAAAAAACTTCCCATGCTGTTAACCTCATTTTTTTGTATTTCATAAAACTAAATAGAAAAGGTGTGGGTTAGTGTGTGGGTGGGTCTTTAATCTATTTCCACCAACAATTAATAACTCACAAGAAAATTAAGGTCTATAATTATCATTTCTAGTTAAAAGTGTGTCTGCGTGTATGTCAACATGAGTAGATGTGATCATGTAGGTATGAGCACATGCGTATCTATGTGTGCGTGTATACATATGTATGCATGTGTGTGAATGCGCAAGTGTGTGTGTGTGTGTATATATATATATATATATATATGCATGCTTATGTGTATGTGTGTGCCCATGTATAAATGCATATGGATGTGTGTATGTGTTTGTATGTGTGTGTATAATCATGTATTTATTTTCTATATCACAATTGGTAAACAGTAGCAATGTGCAGTATTTCTGGAGTGAAACTTCTAACCCTGCCTAGCTGTCAGAATTAACAGGTGTCATCACATCATCTGGAGAGAGGTATGGTTATCTGTGATAGTTTAGTGCATTTGTAGGTCCTCAATCATTTCCTGACACACCAGAGATTAAAAAAAGGCAAAAAAAAAAAAAAAATGCATGCCAGGGTTACATTGAAGACACAAGATGCAGCATGGTGGATATGAACTACTGCAATCATCTGTAGTCATAGCATGCACAGGTGAGACATTTCAGCTATTGAAAGACCAGTATGACTTATTGGGTTGGAACAAGTCATCTGGCCAGGTGATGATGATGATGATACATTCTTCATATGACAATGATGACACAAAACCTAAAAAGTGCCAAAAGAAAAACCTCTCTGCAATTGCTTAATCTGCAAGAAATAGTAGTCAAATCTTCCCCAAGTACCATCCTACCATTTCTGGAAAGTAAGATTGGCATATTGGTCAAGATTTTGATGATCATCAAGAAATATGGGATGGCCATGATTAGACTATCTTTGAACTGGAGCTAAGTAAAAACAATGTAAAGCAACTTGGCTAGCATCATCATAACACCAGGTGACCATCCATCATTGTTATTATTACTGGAAGACCTCAATGAAGCCAGGAAAATACACACCTCCAAGACACATGGTAATATGGTGTAGGTGAAGTATATCAACCTATATAGTAGACATTGCAAGTAATAGAGGCATACCTATAACTGATGGTCTAGGCAGTAACAGTGGTGTGGAGACCATGATGATGAGAGCAAGTGTTTCAAATTTGTTTGCAGACATACCCAGATACATACATCCATAGGCAGAAAGATATGCACGTGCATGCACATAAACTCATACAAACTCATACACACAGAGGCAGACAGACTGAAACAGACACACCCAAATATGTGTGCTTGTACATGCACACAGACAGAAATACATGCATACACACACAACCATACAGAAACAGAAAGATACACACACACACACACACACACACACAACCAAACAGAAACAGATAGACATGCACACACACACAAACATACAGAAACAGAAACACACACATACACAAATATACAGAAAGAAAGACACACACACACACATACACACAAATATACAGAAACAGAAAGACACACACACACACACACACAAATATACAGAAACAGAAAGACACACACACACACACACACACACA
>NC_068998.1:46253695-46255526 GCF_001194135.2 Octopus bimaculoides
CACACACACACACAAATATACAGAAACAGAAAGACATGCACACACACACACAAATATACAGAAACAGAAAGACATGCACACACACACACACACAAATATACAGAAACAGAAAGACATGCACACACAAACATACAGAAACATGAAGACAGACATACATGAAAATACACACAAAGACCGAAATCTACAAAAGCAAACTGACATACACGTGTATGAACACAGCAAAACACACACACACACAAACTCAAAGCCGCAGTAAGAAGAAATGTAAGTAAACTAGTGTTAAGAAAAGAAGGGAAGTGATGTAATGATGACATAGCAGTTTGGATGTATGGCAATAACTTCTCAATTCCCACTGGATCTTTGTACGTAGTCATAGCAACAGTAGACGGCAGAAGAGGGGGGGGAGTGTGTGCAGTGGTAGTGGAGGGGGGAATAGAAAACCAAACACACACAAAATAAATAAATAAATAAATAAATAAAAACAGATGATACTAAGAAATCAAAGAATGATTCATACTGCACTTGAAACGCATTTGTAGCTGCATCTTAACATTACTGTACTGACAAACTGGCCAGTACGCTAAGAATCACATCTAAACAACATTGGTAGAGGGAAAACATCAGAAAGTTGTTTACCTACGCTAATACTACTATTAATAATAATAATAATTCTTTCTACTATAGGCACAAGGCCTGGAATTTCAAGGGAGGGGGATAGTCGATCACATCAACCCCAGTACTTGACTGGCACTTAATTTTATCGACCTCGGAAGGTTGAAAGGCAAAGTCGACCTCGGTGGAATTTGAACTCAGAATGTAAAAATAGGTGAAATACTGCTAAGCATTTCATCCATCATGCTAACGATTTTGCCAGCTCACCGCTTACATAATAATTCTACTGGTTGACTGGTACTTACTATATCGACCCTGAAAGGATGAAAGGCAAAGGCAACCTCGGCAGAATTTGAACCCAGAATGTAAAGACATGAAAAGCCACAAAGCATTTTGTATGACATGCTAATGATTCTGCCAACTCACTGCCTTAAAAATAATGATGATGATGGATTCATACATGTTTTACTTCAGCTATATAATGTTGATAATCAGACCCTAGAGAGGGATTTTATTACAAGTTCAATGCAGCTGTTACACTTAACCTCTCTGCCCAGTGATCTCCTTATCAGTGGATTCACCAGTCAGGGAGCACTAGCCTCTCTCCTTAGATATTAAGCCTACCAAAATAGCTCAGTCAATATCTTCAACAAATTTCCTCCAACAAGCTCTTATATATAATAAAATACAAACCCCAAAAGAGAGCAAGGCAACTTCTAAATATCTATCACTTGATTTGCTAAATCTAACAGTCAAATCTTCACCATATATAATAGGTTTTCTTCGTTTGTTTGTTTGTTTGGTTGTTTTTAAATGGGAATCATCCACTAAATCAGAAAGATGGCGATGGTTGGAACATATATATATATCATAGATTATAGCTCTACGAAACCAGGGTTGTCCTGGGACTAAACAGTCACTACAAGTACTTTGCCGAAGGCTACACTACTGGCATATGCCTTTAGGAAAGTAGAATGAAGGACCTTGACTAAGGTCACGATTATAGCAAACACAGACCACATTTTTCGAGAACTTGACATTGTTTTAACACCCACCATAAATATACAAGCACATACAGAACACAGAGAAAGAGAGAGAGACGGAGAGCCAGCCCCAACATCTACACATGACAATTAATCAGGAACACGTGGTTATTACATGGACAAAAGACATCATTAAGATATTCTATAATTACTGAATAACCTTCGGCTTTTTTTTT
>NC_068998.1:46256143-46260063 GCF_001194135.2 Octopus bimaculoides
TATATATATATATATATATATATATATATGTGTGTGTGTGTGTGTGTTTGTTATTTGTGTCTGTGTTTGTCCCCACCACCATTGCTTGACAACCAATGTTGGTATGTTTACGTTCCCGTAACTTAGCAGTTCGGCAAAAGAGACCGATAGAATAAGTACTAGGCTTCCAAAGAATAAGTCCTGGAGTTGATTTGCTCGACTAAAGGCGGTGCTCCAGCATGGCCACAGTCAAATGACTGAAACAAGTAAAAGAGTAAGAGTATACTTCACTCATCACTTGGGTGGGTGTCAGGCATAACAACTACTAAGAAAAAAAGGCTTCCTTAAAGCTAAGAACCATGGGTATAGAAACTGAAAAACCCCTTTATTCAGGAATTCAAAGTAGGGGATGATAGATATGAAAAAGAAAGAGGCTTATAGAGAATAACTGGGAGTTTGTCCAGCCAATGGAGGGCAACATGTTGGTGGAATGGTACAGTACAGGCATACCTCATCCTATGTCGTTAATTGGTTCCAGGAGACTTAAGGCGAATTAACTTGTCTCTAGGCTAGGCTGAATTTACTTGTCTCTAGGCTAAACTGATAATAACCATTCCCAGTTCTGTACTTTATTTATGAATGCATTTTCAATAATACATGGTTAATAAAAACCATGTGTGCAAAAATCTTGACCTTATGTACAATCGTTGATACAGTTGTCTGACTCATGCCCAAAATTAAGCAATTGCTACCACTTTTTCACCTCTATCGTGGCATTTTATCACAGCCAGTTTATCTTTGAGTGTTATAGCATGATGCTTAGCACTTTTGCTATGAATTTCCTTATGAGCCATGGGACAAAAAATAAAGTCACAAATGAACGAAAATGAGTGGCTGATACACAGACATAAAATAATCTGAATTCAAAACAATTGCGAGAATCACAAGTGACAATGACACCTAGTGGTAGATATTGGAACTACAATGCAATATGAGCTCCGAAAGACCGATAAATAAGACAACACGGCTGATTTCATGATTTCATTCACTAAGCCTCACTACTTTATGGTGTGTATCTTAACATTTACTGTACATATTTTAATATGATTTTATATGCTTTTATTCTTATTTATTGTACAGTAACATGGTTTTATGTACTTTTGACGGTTTTCTAGTGATTTTATGATTTCAATATTTGTGGCTGACAGATGTAAAGTTGAGTAAAATGACTTAACTTGATTTTTATTTTTGAAAACCAATGTATGATTGAGAACAACTTAAGTTGAGGTATGCCTGTATATAGAAATATAGAAGTTGAGAGAGAGGCCTGGGAAGATTAGAACATGGTGTGGCCCAAGGAATACTATCAGGTAGCTAGAAGACAAACTAGACATTAGGTAAAGTATGGTAAAAAGAGAAGTCAAAAGAAAAAAGGGCTTGCCAATGTTGTGTGACATGAGGAGAGGGGTGTGTGGGGTTTTGGATTGAAAAGAAGTGTGTTAGAGTGAATCGGGGACAGTTACTAGGGCAAAGTATGCAGGAATGATAGCAATGTACTTTCCTTCCACTGATGTTAAGAAAATAAAAAGAGATTTGGAAATGCTACCGTGAAAGGTTGTTGAGAGGAAAAGGAGAGAGAGAGAGAGAGAGAGAGAGAGCATGACAATCTGTCACATGTAACTACAACACAGGAACAAGCTAGTGAAGACAGCTACTTGATCAAAATAGCTATTAAGAATATAAAAGCAGGGAAAGCAGTAGAGCCACCAGGAATGATTTCTGTGAACCTGAAAATATAAGGTGAAGTAGAATACGTCCTAGTCACTCATAGCATAAATCAGGAAGTTAGTTTAATACTTTATGATTCTAGACTTCTAAGTTAGAAATTTTTCTAATTATTTGACTCAGCACTCAGGCCTATGCAATCAGTATATAGAAGTTCTCACATACAACTGTCTTAAATTCCTTCGTTCTTTAACATCCATATATCCCATGAGACTATGGCTATACCCCTAGAAATTCTTGATTCAGTTTATGTTGATAAATCACAGTGACACAACACTGGAATGTCCTCTCTCAAGCACAGACCTGAGCAAAGTTTTGTGGAACAGTAGCAGTTGCCCATATAGCAGGTCTCCCCTATCTGTGTTACCGATGTTCATACCCAGTGAATGGTGTAGTGTAGCAGCATCATCTACAGAGACTGTTTCAGAAAGAAACAACTAGAGCAGAATTCAGATCAAACTAATGGGCCAAGTAAGAAAAATAAAAGAGCTGAAGTACAACTAATTAGGAAGATAATTAGCTTAACCTTTTAACATTCAGATTACTCTGTCAAACGAAATATTTATTTACATTGTTTTGAATTGGTCATAAATTATCTTAAAATTCCAAGATTTCGATGAAATGATTGTTTATTTTTAGAATGACATTGTAGCACTAGTGTAGCTACAATGTGTGCCACCTGGAGTGGCCCTTCCGTTTGCCACCCACAGACCCCACCAAAACGTATATTGCCTACAACAGGATGAAAAGTTCCGCCCTTTTAAAAATGCCACCCGGGGCGAATCTACAAGAGTCTACTTGTTTTATATTCAAACTTGCCAGATCCAGCCTCTCACACCTAACCTACAATGTCATTCTAAAAATAAACAATCATATCATTGAAATCTCAAAACTACAAGATAATGCATGATTAGTTTAAAACAATGTGAATAAGTATGCATTACATCTGACAGAATAATGTGAATACTAAAGGGTTAAAAAGATTCAGCGCAGCTTTAAGCATTGATAGGGTACCATTGATGCCAGCTCCCCAATGAGAGGATTACAAGACAAATTTTTAGCTAAGGGTAAGCCACTGAATCCAACCAGCATTCAACGACCTGGAGCATTTGAGAGAGTACCCCACCCTGTAGTCTAGTGGTTGCTAAAAACACTAGGTGTAGCTCGATACCTCGTGTGATGTTGCAAGTAAAAATATATAGATGTATAGTGATGCTGTCAGTAAGGTGAGGGTTGGCAGTGAGTTCATGAGGAACTTAGTGCTTAGTTCTCAGCCCACTTCTTGTTCCTTGTGGGCAGTAACTGCCACTCTAGGAATAGTGGAAAGATCCAGGAGCCTTGAAGAAAAGTGGGGCAATAAATGTAAAAACAACAAAATAATGGGTTAATTAATTAAAGTTTTATTTGTGAGATACAGTTGTTTTGAATTTGCTGTGTAAAATGGTCCACATTTGTGGTGGTGTGTGTGTGTGTTTGTGAAGGGGGCAGCACTAGGAATGTGGCCAAGTGTCAAGTGGGGCAGCAACATGGAAATGTTTGAGAACCACTGTGTTGGAGCATCATTGTTTTGGTTCTTTATGTTTAGTGTTCAAATCCTGCTGAGGTCAATTAACTCGTTTGTTCTCAGGTTGATGCAACCATACCGGTTCCAATTAATTAAATAAGTACAAGTTGGCTTCTGGCATCAAATTGACCATTTCCCTTACCTTATGGTTTTTTACAGACATTTTTTTTACCTTCCAGAACTTTAATCCCTCCTGTGTTAATTTTTTTAATTTTTGTTCACCCACGGGGAGTTAAATGAACGCTAAAAATAAGTACCAATCAAGTACAGTAGTTGATTAGGTCCACCTCCATTCCTGAGAAAGTGGAGCCTTGTGACTCATAGCAATCAGCATCATCATCATTAGTAGTAGTTGTAGTAGTAGTAGTTGTAGTAGTAGTAATAGACTTAGTGTTATTAATAACTGAAGACAGAGTGAATAAAAAGCTAAGCAAATTGTATTGATTCTAAACTAGAGGCATGTGTGTGTGTGTGTGTGTGTGTGCTGTCACCAACTGATAAAGGCTGTATCCTCAACTCTGTGTATGTGTCAGGCCATCCTGTGTGTATTTGTCATGTATTTATATATATATATATATATATATATATATAT
>NC_068998.1:46260313-46264125 GCF_001194135.2 Octopus bimaculoides
TCATCATCATCATCATCTTCAACAATAATAGTAACACTTCAAAGAACAACAACGCGTATAATCACAAGATTTACGAGAAACAATTGTGGGTAGAACAGTGTGTGTGTGTGTGTGTGTATGGTGGGTAGAATAGGAGTTATGTATTCAGTGGCAAAGTGAAATCTAGCTCATGGGGGTGGGTGAGACAAATAAGTTACAGGGTTACAGAGAGGGGACAGAACTGAGGTAATTAATAAGATGGTGATAATGATGATGATGATGATTAGTAGTAGTAGTAGTAATATGGGGGCATGCATTGTAATGTGTTGCTGCATCAACCATTTGTTGGCGATCCCTCCATTTTATATCCCATTCAGCTGAGGAGCCTTGCGGTTACTGGTGCTGCTACCATGCAAAAAACATCAAGCACACACTTAAGTGGTTAACATTAAGAAGGGCAACCAGCTGTTGAAACCATACCAAAGCAGACATAGAATCTGGTACAGCCTTCTTGCTTGTCTGTGTCAAACTGTCCAACCCATGCCAGCATGGAAAAGGGGGATATTGAATCATGATGATTATGATATATATATACGATGGGCTTCTTTCAGTTTCTATCTACAAAATCCACTTGCAAGACTTTGGTCAATCCAGAACTATAGAAGAAGTCAAAACTGAACATTAGCCTCATTAATCTCACCAGAGGAAGAGAGAGAGGGCCAGAAAAGGCTATGAGTATGTACTGCCCTTGAAAATGGTGCCTAACTTTTGAGATGTAAGCTTTTCTAGCAATGTAGATGTGTTTACTGGATCACCAGACTGTGCTTTGTCTAACAACAATGGTTAATTACTATTCTCAACTCACAAACACTGTACTCACCATGTTATATCTCTGGGTGAGCATTTTCAACCCTAGTTTGGAGGTCAACCCAAGCCTTTAAGTCAAACTAAGGAGACAGAAGTGTGTGGCAGCCCATAAATTGGACAGTACTAGTAGCACAAAGGTCCAGATTTATCACAATGATTCTGCATGACTATTGGCTTAAGCATAGAAGTGACCAAGCAATACTCAACCATTTACACTATAAATCAAGATGAAGTGTACCTATAATTCAGAGAGCCCACACTGGGTCACACTGAGTCAAGCTGAGGTACACATGACTATGGAATACTCAGTTACTTACATTACAATAAAATCTATTTATTATAATTATTAGAAATTGAAATTGAACTAAATTCGATGACTGGCCCCCATGCCAACGTCTCCTCCATTGGACACTAAACTCTGCTTGCGAAGACCTATTGGGGCAAGCGAAAGCGAAATCGTGATGGCACCACCTTTCGAGCGTGATCATTACCAGTGTCGTCTTCCTGGCACTTGTGCCAGTGACATGTGAAAAGTCATTCGAGTGAGATCGTTGTCAGTGCCACTGAACTGGCTCCTGTGCAGGTAGCACGTAAAATACACCATTTTGAGCATGGCCGTTGCCAGTACCGCCTGACTGGCTTTTGTGCCAGTGGCACGTAAAAGCACCCACTACACTCTCAGAGTGGTAGGCATTAGGAAGGGCATCCAGCTGTAGAAACTCTGCCAAATCAGATTGGAGCCTGGTGCAGCCATCTGGATCACCAGTCCTCAGTCAAATCGTCCAACCCATGACAGCATGGAAAGCGGACGTTAAACGATGATGATTAGAAACTGAACAGGCAGAAAGAATTGTTAGCATGCCAGGCAAAATGCTTAGCAGCATTTCATCTGTCTTTACATTCAGAGTTCAAATGTCACTGGGGTCAACTTTACCCTTCATTCATTCAGAGTCACTGAAATAAGTACCAGTTGGGCACTGGAGTCAGTGTAATTGACAGGCACCCTCCCACAAATTTTCAGGCTTTGTGCCTAAAATAGAATTATAATCATCATCGAGATGACAAACTGGAAAAATCATTAGATTGTGGGACCAAACTTTTGGCAGAATTTCTTATTACTCTTTATGTTCTGAGCTCAACTTTGTTGATCATCCTTTTGGAATCAATGCAATAAGTACCAGTTGCATACTGGGTGGGGGTGGTTTATTGATGTAATCAACTAGTCCCCCCTCCCCGCAAAATTTAGGCCCCATGCCTATAGTGGAAAGGATTATTATCAATACTATTATTTAGACTCTTGGGATGGTTGGTGTTAGGAAGGGCATCCAGCTGTAGAAACCGTGTCAAATAAGATTGGAACCTGGTACAGATCCCCAGCTTACCAGTTTTCAATCAAACTGTCCAACCCATGCCAGACAAAATGCTTAGCAGCATTTTGTCCGTCTTTACATTCTGAATTCAAATCCTGCTGAGGTTGACTTTGCCTTTCATCCTTTTGGGGTCGACAAACTAAGTACCAGTTGCGTACTGAGGTCAATGTAATCGACTATACTCCTCCTTCAAATTTCAGGCCTTGTGTCTATTGCAGAAAGGACTATTATTATTATTAGTATTATTATTATTATTATTATTACCTCCACTGCTAAGGCAGTGGTATTGCTTTCAGTCGCATTTGTTTGTTTGTCCCTGAAGATATCTCAAGAACCGCTGGATGGATTTGAATGAAACTTTCAGGCATGTTTGGCCTTGTGCCTGGCATGAATTGATTAGATTTTGGGATCGATCAGGTACCGGACAAGGATTCTGGATTATTTTTCCTGTTTTTTAACTTAAGTTTTGAGAGCGATCGGGTTCATTTCTAGTATTCTCGTTTGTGAGAGCAGTCGAGTTTATTTCAGATATTCTCATTTTAAAAATCATCTCTGGCTAATCGTTGAGAGGGTGTTGGTGTTGCCTTGGCAGAGGTTTTATGCACTCTGAGTGCTCTTATTATTATTATTATTATAAGGGTGGTGGATTGGCAAAATCGTTAGAGCATCAGACAAAACATTTTGTAAAGTAAGGTTCTTACTACACAGCTCAGCTGACTAGTACTTATTTTTATTGACCAGGAAGGGATGAAAGGCAAAGCTGACGGTGGTGGAATTTGAACTTAGAATATAGAGAGCTGGAAGAAATGCCACTAAGCATTTTGTCCAACGTGTTAACAGTTCTGCCAGCTTGATACTTTTGTCTACTTTATGATTACTCCCAACAGCAATAAATAGTACTCCCTTAGAAAATATCCCTCCCCTTTTATTCCAGCCCTTTCTGAAGCTCCTACTTTAGTGAGCCAGTTAAGGAGACAGAGAGAGACTTTACATGATCACTTGCAGTCCTAGAGAGAACAGTCAAATCTTCAATTCACACCCTACTGTGAATTAAAAAAAGTGGGATGGTCCAAATTATTGCTATTGAAGAGTGGTTGTTATTGAGTTCTAGGGCTAAAACATCAACCATCACTCTTCAATAATAATAATAATAATGATCTCAGAAGCTAATGAAGGAGCCTCAATGCAGATATTCAACCTCTTTACTCTTTTACTTGTTTCAGTCATTTGACTGTAGCCATGCTGGAGCACCGCCTTTAGTCGAGCAAATCAACCTCAGGACTTATTCTTTGGATACCTAGTACTTATTCTATTGGTCTCTTTTGCCAAACCGCTAAATTACGGGGACATAAATACACCAGCATCGGTTGTCAAGCGATGTTGGGGGGGACAAACACAGACACACAAACATATACACACACATACATATATACGACGGGCTTCTTTCAGTTTCCGTCTACCAAATCCACTCACAAGGCTTTGGTCAGCCCAAGGTGCCATGCAGTGGGAATGAACCCGGAACCGTGTGGTTGGTAAGCAAGCTACTTACCACACAGCAACTCCTGCGCCTGTGTAGAAATAATAGCCACCTAGTAG
>NC_068998.1:46264839-46267944 GCF_001194135.2 Octopus bimaculoides
TATATATATATATATATATATATATATATATATCAACCCTAGTACGTAACTAAGGGACTTTATTTTATCGATCCCCCGAAACAATGAAAGGTTAAGTCGACCTCGGCGGCATTTGAACACAGAACAAAGAGTCGGAACCAATACTGCAAAGCATTTTCACCGATACTCTAATGATTCTGCTAATCCACACATTTCCAAAGTCCTCATGGTTACAAAGAAGGATTTAAGTGGGAGTGTGGTTCTACTTGGCCAACGCCACAGCAAAGGAAGTCTGGATTCTTCTATAGAGACCCACCCACCGAAATGAAATCAACTTCGGTTGGAATTTCTCGTTAGAATGTAGAACGATATCACTAAATGTTGTGATTTAACACGGTCTTCTATTTCTCAAACACCAATGGCCTAACAACAAGTAACTAACACTGGACAACAGCCAATAAGATAACTTCAACGTGGTTGCTCAACCTGTCAGGAATAACCGCCAAATCTCCCTCGCCTCACATCTTCCAAACATCTTTAAAAATGGGAACGACACATTATATAATGTAGTACTAGATAATTTGCATCCTGTAGATAAATAGTTACAACTTTCATCGTAGATTTTGCTCGAACGGGAGAGAGTTGGAGCTAAACACCTGTTATGATACAAAGCTACAAAAAGTAGGAAATACGATGGGGAAGCGAAGGGTATATCCCATGGAGTAGTCGTTAGTACACATGTTTGGAAAATATTTCCGTACTGACCCAGGAAGAAGGAAAAGAAAATATGGTTTCTCTAGAATTTGGAACTAAGTACAAAGGCAGAAACTAAACTAACATTAATGAATTTATTAATCTCATATAGTATTTCTGCAAAATCGGTCCATGCTGGGGTGAACAGGCTGTATCGATTCCAAGAGACTATTGGATGTATATTGGTAGAGAAAACAGCATATATTTTAATGTAGACCTTATTTCTTTGCCTCCGGTTTTCTAACAAAGACGACAAAGAAGAAAAGAACAAAAGGAAGGTATGCAGGCAAGATGACAGAGAAAGGAAAATGTAAAAGCGAGTACTTACCGGATCTGTATCGGCGTTTTTAACGAAATAGCTGCCACTCGATCCTTGGTAGATTCTTTCGGGGAAGTTGCCCTGGACTATGGCTACTTCAGCCTGTCGGATACAGTCATTGAATTCCAAGTCATCTGCGAAGTAATTACCGAACAAGCCGTACTCGTACTCCACTCGGTTGAGCAACGGCGAGCTCTCGTTGTTGCCCGTACCGCGGGTCGGCGACCTCGGGTGTCCCGTACTGCAGGTCCCGCCCGGCCCCGCAGGCCGGTGCGCACTCGTTGCGAACGCCACTTCAACGTCTAAGTCGGCAATTTCGGGTACTGTACCTCCGTTGGCGTTGGCCACCAGCAAGGTGCGACTATCACTATCCGACGACTCGAGTAGAACATTTCTCAGAACACGATCCTCTTCAGTCATTAACAGTTGTGTATATTTAATGTAGAAATGGCGAGGTTATTGTATAGTTCACCTATAGATGTTATATAGATAATATATATATATAAATACAGAGGGAGGCGGACAACAAAGGAGGTAGGAATGAAATTGAAGTATTGAAGGAAGAGAAAGGAAAAGCAACTTAGAAATCGAAAGTTTTTTGTCAGACACGCATTTATATACATAAACATATATAATATATATGTTTATTTATAGATGTTTTATGTATGAATGTATGTATACACTCGCACACAGACACACCTTACTTCGCGAGAGTTCAAAAGCTCAAATAAACGAACAAAAACTTACTGAAAATTCCGGTTAATATACTGGGATGTTTTTTGTTAAGTTTGTACAAGTTATAAACACATATGTATAAGTATTTATAGCTCAACACGGATAATATAGAGATAGGTAGATGTTGCGTCTATGTGTTTTTTTTTTGTATAAATATACATGTGTATAGATACGACAGTGTATATATGTATATTGTGTACGTGTATGTATGTTAGACGTGTTTTAACTAAACTACTTTGTGTCGTGCAGTTAATGAAACAGCAATGATGGCAAGTAGAAGTTAATACAAATTAATAATTAGAAATATTAAAGAACCAAACAAAAAAAAAGAAAAGAAAATGACAACACCAATAAGAAGGAACAAATAATAATCAGTTAAGGTTTTTTGGCCGTGAATGCCCAATAAACAAGAAATAGGAGGGAGTAAATCTAGACTACAGGTGGTATGCTACATGTGTCTATATATATATATAAGGGAGTGTTAAACTTTGTGAAACTGATGTGTGTGGATGATGTAGTGTTGAGCAGCACACCACACACAAACATATATAAATATATGTGTGTGTGTGTGAGAGAGAAAACACGCAGAGGGTAGATATAAACGTGTATATCTCTATATGTATATAAACACACACACACGCGCGCGGAAGACAGAATAGAAGATATAATCAACCAGGTGATCTCACCCCAATAAAAAAAAACCACACAAGCAGAGCTACCCAATTATTCTCTACTCGTTATATACGCATCCAGTTATTACTGGAATTACCCGCCCTTGATCTCTCTCGCTCCTCCTATCTTTCTTTTTTTCTTTCTCCAATCTTACTGACTTCAGCATTTAAAAGTCTTTTTATTTACATTATCTTACTTTTGTTGTTGCTTAATTCCTAATCGACCCAGACCAAGCAGTAAATTCATGATCTAAAACGCTCCAGCTGTGACTATTCCGCTTTATTTTTCTCTATGTATCTCGTTCCCCAGATACATTTTTATAAACTTTCCTTCCAATTTTTTGACGAGAGTTGACTGCTATTTCTAGCACGCTATTGTTGTTTCTGTTTAATTCTCAGGTAATCACCAATCCAGTTGTCCCATGACCAAAGCATTTCAACTATGACTATTTTGTCTTATCATTCAGGCATAGGTGTATCTAGGACTACATTATATGAATGTTTTCTTCTTGTTAGTGTTATTTAACCACCCAAACTTCCCTGATCCAGCAGAAAAACTATGGCCTGCCATCCCGTGTTTTTATTCGGACAGTTGTATCTAACTGCACATCATATAAGGCATATAACGTGTTATATATATATATATAT
>NC_068998.1:46268680-46269968 GCF_001194135.2 Octopus bimaculoides
ACGAAATACCGCTAAGCATTTCGCCCGGCGTGCTAACGTTTCTGCCAGCTCGCCGCTTTGTATCTCTTTTACTCTTTTACTTGTTTCAGTCATTTGACTGCGGCCATCCTGGAGCATAGACATTTAGTCGAGCAAATCGGCCCCGGGACTTATTCTTTGTAAGCCTAGTACTTATTCTATCGGTCTCTTTTTGCCGAACCGCTAAGTGACGGTGACATAAACACACCAGCATCGGTTGTCAAGCAATGCTAGGGGGACAAACACAGACACACAAACACATACACACACATACATATACACACATATATACGACGGGCTTCTTTCAGTTTCCGTCTACCAAATCCACTCACAAGACTTTGGTCGGCCTGAGGCTATAGTAGAAGACACTTGCCCAAGATGCCACGCAGTGGGACTGAACCCGGAACTATGTGGCTGGTAAGCAAGCTTCTTACCACACAGCCACTCCTATGTATATATATTTGTTAAAGAGAACAACAAATGCTCACAGCTGTTTCTGGGATATCCCAAAATATGGGATACGGTGTCACTGGAGACAAATAGGGAAAATGTGAAGGGTGTAGATTAAGGAAACGATGAAATAAAGGTCCGGAGGAAAAAAATAAAGAAATGAAGAAAAAAGGAAAAAAAGAAAGAAAAAAGAGGCATAAAAGGGAGCAGTTCATCTTTCCGATTGTGTAAACGCTAGTCCACAAGTCTTTAGGTACAATCCTATGTAAACCCAGATATGATCATAGCCTTCATAGCGTAAATATCCATAGATAAACGCGACCATATCGATGGTTCATAAGGGAGTGAAAGCAGATGTGACTATTGAGGGATAAAGAGAAAGAAAAATAAATAGAAAGAGAGAAAGGTATTGGTAGGGAAGCTGGAGGTACAGGGAGAGGAGGAGGCATGCAAAGACTGGTATGAAGGATAAAATAAGGAATATAAAAATAATGTATAAAAATAAACAAGAAGATAAATAAATAAATATTTCGGATCTTTTTTAAAACGGGGGCCACATTTTTCATTAATGTTTTACGTAGTGTTTTTGGTACCGAAAGACTTTCAAACTTCGTATACTTATCTATTTTGTGAAAAATGTGGCCCCCGTTTTAAAAAAGATCCAATATTTCTATTACAACACTTACCCACTGTACATAGTTGTTTAGATTACCTGTGAACTAAACCCCCATATTATATACAGGGTTGGCAACTAAGTTCCTGCCGTTTTCTTAAGTTTTGGAATTTATTGCATTTTAAAATTTTGGAATCTATTTTTTTT
>NC_068998.1:46270641-46271623 GCF_001194135.2 Octopus bimaculoides
GTTCAACAGATGGAACGACTCAACACAGCTATTCAAGATAAAAGACCTAATTGGCAGCATGGAATTCTTCTGCTGCACGAAAACGCCTGCCCTCATATCGCCAATATGACCAAGGAAGCCATTCAAACGCATGGCTGGGAAGTGCTGCCACACTCGCCGTACTCTCCTGATTTGGCACCAACAAATTTCCACCTCTTTCGATCTCTTTCAAATGCTATGTGCGGAGTTTCATTCAATACTGATGCAGAATTGAGAGCTTGGATGGATCAATTTTTCGAGTCGAAATCGGGTGATTTCTACCAACGAGGTATTGAAAATCTTGTTGAACGTTGGGAAGAAGTTGTAAACAACAAGGGTGAATACATTATTGATTAATTATTTGTTATTTTTTATTTAACTTTTTTAAAAATTTAAATCTTAAAAAATGGCGAGAACTTAGTTGCCAACCCAATAGGCACAGAAGTGGATGTGTGGTAAGTAGCTTCCTTACCAACCACATTTTTCTGGGTTCAGTCCCACTGCGTGGCACCTTGGGCAAGTGGCTTCTACTATAGCCTCGGGCCGACCACAGCCCTGTGAGTGGATTTGGTAGACGGAAGCTGAAAGAATCCCAATTATTCAGGCGGAGGTGGGGTGAAATGGAGAATGGTAGAGATGGTGACGTTGGGGGAAATCGTGTTGAGGGTATGGGTAGAGGGCAGAGTACCACGTTGTTTTAAATGTGGCCAAAAGGGTCACATTAGAGCATATTGCCCTCTACAAAGGACCATGGGTGAGGAAACAGTTGTGGAGATGGAAGAGAAAAGAGAGGAAGAAAAGACAAATGGAAGAAGAATGGAAAGTTACAGAGAGCAGAAGGAGAAAGAGAGGAAAAACACTGAGTATGATGTGGTACCCCAGTCCAACTCCATCCCACCCAAGACCACTCAGACCCACCCTCCCCATACAGACACCAAACCCACCCACCACATTTCCCCACAAG
>NC_068998.1:46272100-46275041 GCF_001194135.2 Octopus bimaculoides
ATATATATATATATATATATATATATATATATATATATATACATAAACATACATACATACATATAGATATATTTGGGGAAATGTTTTATTGAAACAAATTCCTCGTAAATTAGTATATATTATTATGGATTTCTATAAGAATGTTTTCCTCCTGGTATATAAACCAACGTGTTACACATTAAAATACGAAATTCTGGAGAACGAAGAGAATCTAAATGTAAATATTCCTATTTGTGTCATGTTGTGGTTGGTTACATCACTTCCGGTCCTCCATTTATGACCCGGCATTCAGGCGTTGTCTCTACTGTACACCACATACATATATTAAGCTTTAATTCACATCTTTCTCTCTCTCTCTCTCTCTCTATATATATATATATGTGTATATATATAAATATATATATATATATATATATCCGAAATGATAGAATCGGCCTTTCTATGTTCCAGCTTTTGGAATCGTCTGCTGTCCAAGATGCTGGTTCGCTTTGCATGGTATTACCATTCAAAGTGGCGTGCTGGCAGAAAGAATTGTTAGCGCATCGGACAAAATGCTTAGCAGCATTTCGTTCGTCTTCGCCACGTTCTGACTTCAGATCCCGTCGTGGTCGACTTTGCCTTTCACCCTTTCGGAGTTTGGTAAAATAAGTACGCGTCAACTATTTCTCTCACCTGCAAAATGTCAAGCCTTGTGCCTACAGCAGAAAGGATTATATCGCATTCACATCTGCGATACTTCGTTGTTGTTGGCACTCCGTCGCTTACGACGTCGAGGGTTCCAGTTGATCCGATCAACGGAACAGCCTGCTCGTGAAATTAACGTGCAAGTGGTTGAGCACTCCACAGACACGTGTACCCTTCTAACCCAGTGCACAGTACTTTGGGCAAGAGTCTTACATTATTATCCTGAGATGATCAATAATTTTGTTAGTGGAATTTTCGGAAGATAAAATCTTCTGAAACACGCATATGTACATCTGTTATTTCTTGCAGTCATTGAACTGCGGCCATACTGGGGTACTGCCTTGAGGGGTTTAGTCGAATAAATGGGCCTTAACATTTATTTTTTAAAGCCTGGTACTTTTTCTGTCAGTCTCTTTTGTAGAACTGCTCAGTTTCGGAGACTAAACAAACCAACATTTGTTGTCAAGCGGCTAGTCGAGGACAAATATAAACACAACAGGCTTCTTTCAGTTAAGGCTTAAGGCTTTGGACACCCCAGGGTTAAAGTAGAAAGATACTTGCTCAAGATGCCACGCAGTGGACCTGAACACGGAACCATGTGGTGAGGAAGCAAACTTCATTCTACACAATCTCGTTTGCACCTACAAAATGATGAACAGCTTTGATCGATTTTTTCTGGGGTGTCATCGGATGTCTGTATCCATATTTTTATTTTTTGATGAATGCAATGCACAGAAATCTAGACAACTTTACAGCTAAAGAAGCAAGGATTTATATATTTACTTCTTGAAAATTGAGTTCTCATTCTATTGCTTCAACCGCTATTTCTAATAAATATATAAATGTGTATTTTTCGCCGATCACCCAACAGAGACGATGAGCCGGTGTTTACTGACAAAAATACGTTGTGATATTTATTCCGACCGATTGTCGCAATTCAATCCTACGTCAGTCTCCTCACTGTAAATTCAGAGAATCAGCAGCGTTATCTGTTAACAGTTATTCCGCTATTTACTTGATGTGACATCATAAACACCCTATTATTTTGGGGGCATAACTACAGGGTTTTACCCCCCAGACTTTGGGAGGTCATAATATTTTTTTTTAACGTTTACCAGATGCTAATAGTCCTATATAAAAATAGAATACTTGTATAATAGTGATTAACCTGCTTCTATAATATATAGGGTACTTGTCGAAGTATAATAGGGGTATATTTGCTTCCATACAACGTATGGAGTGGAGGTGCAATAGCCCAGTGATTAGGGCAGCGGACTCGCGGTCATAGGATCACGGTTTCGATTCCCAGACCAGGCGTTGTGAGTGTTTATTCAGCGAAAGCTCCACGAGGCTCCGGCGGTGGAGGGTGGCGAACCCTGCTGTACTCTTTCATCACAACTTTCTCTCGGTCTTACTTCCTGTTTCTGTTGTGCCTGTAATTCAAAGGGACCAGCCTTGTCACACTGTGTCACGCTGAATATCCCCGAGAACTACGTTAAGAGTACACGTGTCTGTAGAGTGCTCAGCCACTTTCACGTTAATTTCACGAGCAGGCTGTTCCGTTGATCGGATCAACTGGAACTCTCGTCGTCGTAATCGACGGAGTGCCAACATAACATATGGTACTTATTGGGGTATAAGAGATGTATAATTGCTTCTATAAAGCATGGGGTACTTCTCGGGGTATAACGAGGGTGTACATGTTTCTGGAGTACTTGCCGGGGTATAAGTTTAGTTTTCCTGCGTCTATAACGCACTGGGTACTTGTCGGTGTATAATAGAGGTATACCTGTTTCTATAATACATGTGGTACATATCGGGATATAACAGAGGTATACTAGCTTTTATAAAATATGGTTGTCACAAGGGTATACCTGTTTTGCTAGCACATGGAGCAGCTGTCGGGGTATAACAGGGGTATACATGTTTCTATAACACATAGGGTACTTCTCAGGGCACAAAAGGACTATACCTTCTAATATCTCGCATGAGGGACAAACACACACACACACACACACATATACGACGGGCTTCTTTCAGTTTTCGTCTACAAAATCCATTCACAAGGCTTTGGACGGCCCGAGGCTATAGTAGAAGACTCTTACCCAAGGTGTCACGCAGTGGGCCTGAACCCGGAACCATGTGGCTGTGAAGCAAGCTACTTACCACACAGCCACGCCTGCACCTATATATATATATATATATACATATATATACATATATATATATATATATATATACATATATATACATATAT
>NC_068998.1:46275301-46281976 GCF_001194135.2 Octopus bimaculoides
TGTGTGTGTTTGTCCTCCACCACCGTTTGACAACCGGTGTTTGTGTGTTTGTGTGTTTGCGTTCCCATCTCCGCCCTCAGTGTAGCGACTTGAGCGAGTATCTTCTACCATAGCTTCAAACCCACAAAAGCATTGAGTGGATTTGATAGACGGAAACTGAAAGAAACCCGTCGTATATGTGTGTGTGTGTCGATTTAGTCCCTTGTGGGCAATAAAGAAATGAGAAACGTTAGCACGCCGGGCGAAATGCTTAGCGGTATTTTATCTGTCGTTACGTTCTGAGTTCAAATTCCGCCGAGGTCGACTTTGCCTTTCATCCTTGCGGGGTCGATTAAATAAGTACCAGTTACGCACTGGATTCGATGTAATCGACTTAATCCCTTTGTCTGTCCTTGTTTGTCCCCTCTATGTTTAGCCCCTTGTGAGCAATAAAGAAATAAGAAATAAGACATCTGTAATAAAGTGTTCTCCAGATGATCCCTTGCGCTTAGGTATCCAAATGTGCTTCGAACATTTAATACTGAGTTCCAAGTAACTGCAATAATGAAACGTACGTAAGAACTAATAATCCATACCTTTATCTTTTATTTTTCTTTTCTTCTTGCACTCATTAGACTGCGGCCATACTGGTGCACCGCCTTGAAGAATTTTAGTCGAACGAATCGACTCTGGTACTTACTATTTTTTGAAGGCCTGGTAGTTATTCTATTAATGTTTTTCTTTTTGTCGAACCGCCGTAATAGGAGCGTTAAGAAATCAACACCACCATGCATTGTTTTAATAGTACGATGAAAATTACTTCCCTTATTCGATTGAAGATTTATTTCCCTTCCAATTCATAAGCGGTTATTTCCCTTCAAGGCAACAGTAGCGTTATTTAGAAAATTTGTCCTATTTTGAAGTTGGCTACTGACTGGCGCCATGGTTAGGTAAAAGTATGTGAAAAATGAATTTAGAAAAGGAATATTTTGGTACATCCAGAATAGAAAATAAAATAAAATTCAATATATAAACACGAAGTCTTTATTCGTCTATTTATATTTTCAATTTGATTTTGACAAGTCACCTAGACAACTAAGCGCCTTATAGGTGTGAAACCAATGGTCATTCTCTGACCGACAGAAACAAGCAACCTTTTATACACACACACCGATGTATATCTTTATGTCTTACTTGTTTCAGTCATTGGACTGCGGCCATGCTGGGGCACTGCTTTGCAGGGTTTTAGTCGAACAAATTGACTTCAATACTTTACCTTATAAAACTTGGTTCTTATTCTATCAGTTTCTTTGGCTGCTAAGTCACATGGAAATAAACAAACCTACACCGGTTGTCAAGCGATGATAGAGAACAAACACACACACATATATATAAATATATATATGTGAGTGTGTGTGTATGTGTGAATTATATATACATATACATATATAATTTTAGGGAAAAGAACCAAGGTTCATGAACTCATCTATGAAAATCGACTGTCACATATAGAAAAGTTAATAATTAAAAGCACAATAAACGAGTATAATATAATACAAAGTAAATATCATAAGATAAAGATTTTATTATTCTTACCACACAGACATATGATGTCATGTTTTTACCAGAACATGGCAGCATATTTATTAATAACAAAATTCACAGGACGCGTTGAAACCTTTGAAACCAGGGATTTTCTTGGATCCAATCAAAATGTTACACGTCATTTTCTGATTATTTTTTTTCAATAAGCCTTCCCTGCTACCCTGCTTTCTTTCCATCTTTTTAATTATCCATTTAGTAAATGTTCCTAACATTCAAAATTTCTGGTCATCTTCCAGACAATCTTATCATTTGCCACTATTGGTAGAGGCGTCATCAAACAAAATGTACTTTGTAGTAGTCAGCTATTGCGCTTATTTTTACGTTCACAGTTCAAATCTCATAGACGCTGACTATTCTTTTCTTTCTCCTAGGATAGATAAAAGCGAAACTCTAGTCGCGTCTTTGTTGTCGATAAAACAATGAAGTAATAAGAAGCTTAGTTTTGTATGTTTGTTTGTTATTTTATTATCCTTCCACAAATGTGGTCATACATCTCATATAAATAACTGTTACTAAAAGAAGGTGAGTTAGTCCAGTGGGTAAAAGTACGCTTGAGTCCTGTATTAGTGTAATTCTGGAGTTCGTTGTGGGGATTTAGAGTCAGCGTTTATTTGGCATTTTTTCTCATTTGTATCGCTTTGTATTTCCATATTGTTCCTTGTCAATAGAATGTTAAAAAGAGTGTAACCATGTGGGTATGAAACAAAGAGAAACTAAAAAGAATCTTGCAGTGTTTGGGGCTATACTCATCTGAAGAAGTGCATGTATACGGTTATTCTTGGATCATATTAATATAATAATGTGTATAATATTTGAGACATTCAGCAATTACGAGCTGATACTGATGCACTGAAACAATTGTAGTGATTTGTTATAAAGCCTGTTTATTCCTTAAAACTCTTATGTATATGTGTACATACATACATACACACAAACGTTCTTTTACTCTACTTATTTCAGTCATTTGACTACGGCCATGCTGGAGCACCACCTATATATGTTTGTTTCTGTATATAAATGTTTCACTTATGTATATATCTATATGTAAACATACATATCAGCAAAGATATGTGCATATATGTATGTGTGTGTGTGTGTGTGTGCATACGTGTGTTTGTGTGTGTGTGTGTATGTGTTTGTGTGTGTGTAAACTTAACTTGATGTATATGTTTTTCTTTTTTCCTTTTACACCTGCTCCCACATGTGTTTTACGTCCTCTTCTAACTTTTCTTTATTCTCCCACATTGTCTTTTACTTCGATTGTATTTATCAACAACTGAAGGTTTTTTGCCATATATAATCGCTACCTTGTTATGTTTACATAAAAATAAAAAAACATGAAATAAACAAACGTCTCTGGATAGACAAAAAGAACATTAAGTATTGAATTATGAATTAATTTTTTTCAATGATTACTCAAGGATTGTACATAGAAAAACACTTTACTTCAACCATAGATATACGTAGAAAAATACATGAATGTTTTACTGCAACTACACAGAATGTTTGTTCACTGTCATCTTCCATAACATTTATGGAATATCTTGAGTTTTTAACGTCTTTGAGAAACTAAATGCCCCCCCCCCCAAGCTTAAATGTTTTAAACTCTGAGTAGAAAATTAAATGTACATTAAAAAAATATTAAATGGTATTGTCTGTCAAGTTAATATATGCAGATTAATTGACTCAAAGAGTAATTTTCATCTGTAATAGCTGCTGAAAGTAAAACATACACATGCATACGCACATGAACGTCTAGGTATTGTAGAATACAGCGATTAATAAAATATAGTTTCAGTCTGTTTCTGATATATAATATAAAATTTATATATTTATTAGTTTTTAATGTTATGGTACACACGCACATGCACACACACACATATGCACATACACACACACACATATATACATGCAGGCATCCATATACTTATATATGTGTGTGCGTGTATATATATATGTACTGTATATATATACTATACATATATATATATATGTATATATAGCAATAAGAAAATGGAGGGGAATAGGTGGTATTCATCAACTTGCAGACATTGTATTGTGTCAATTTACTTGTTTATTTGTTAACTAAGAGGACAATAATAACAATATACAAACACATGCGACATATTATGTCATATCAGTAATTAAAAAGGACATCTAGTGACCAAAAATGGGACAATGACTTACAGCTGTTTCAGTCTAGCGGTGACATGCCTCATTCTATCTATTGGATAGGTATTATCCCTTAGTGTACAAAATGATAATGGAATAAGGATTAGATTTATTTAAGTTACCCATAAAATAACAATGCCAACACTACAAAAACGATGGAATAACATGAATCCTTTAGGGTCAGGCATCAAATAAAATTTTAAAAGGTTTAAAAACTATTAAAAAATTTCAAACATCCTAGTTGTTAAAATTAAGTAAAATACACACTAAACTAACAGCAATAGCAAATGTGATATGGAAAAAATGAGCTAGCTTTCAATTGAGTAAAGCATTTATGTGAACTTCTCGCACGTCTGTCATATAAGCTTAACATAAACGTTGAGCGATCAGTTTGTACGTTAATGGATAGTGTTCTGGGGCGCACTCTCGCCTTAAAAGCTAACAACTTTTATAACAACAGCCAGAAAAAGACATAATTCATGACACACTGCCATATACCTTTTTGAAAGTCTAATGTGAAACTGGTCAAGTTTATACCTATATTTCAAAATCTAATTAAATTCTAATTAATTCTAATACATTATCTGTGCATGTTATTCAACTAAATTTCGTCTATACTTCCACTTGTGTGTATCAATAACGATATATATATATATATATATATATATATATATATATATATATATATATATATATATATATACATAGATATATACACACACACACACACATATATATATACATACATACATATATACACACATACATAATACATACATACATACATACACACACACACACACACACACATTATATTTTCTCTCTCTCTTTCTTTCTCGCTCACTTTTCACTCTCATTTTATTTGTCTGTTTTTTTTTTCTTTCTTTTTCTTGGTTTTTCTAGAAAATCCCATGAAATGGTCTGAAAATGAGTTCTTGGTTCTGTTTGTTTTCTGATGGATAACATTTCGAAACTTGAGACGTTTTCCCTACTCGTAGATCATCAGACCTAAAAAGAAAAGAAGAAAGTGAGAGAGATATATTGACACATAAACGATGTATGTATGTATGTATGTATGTGTATTATGTATGCATGTATGTATGTATATATGTGTGTGCGCATGCTTGTGTGTATATACGAAGATATATAGGTTTAGGTAGATGGACATATATATATATATATCTATCTATATATATATATATATATATATATAGATAGATAGATAGATAGATAAATAGACAGACAGACAGATAGAGAGAGAGAGAGACAGACAGACAGAGAAAGAAACAGGGAGAGAAAATAAAGAATGTGTAGTGGCTAGTGATCTATCATGGCAAATACATATATATATATATATATATAGAGAGAGAGAGAGAGAGAGAGAGAGAGAGGGAGGGAGAGAGCGAGGGAGAGAGAGAGGGAGAGAGAGAAGGGGTGGAGAGCACCGAATGTCAAGGATGTCGCCCTGTCTCTCCAATAGATTTGTAACTAAATGTGGGAACGAACGGGGCAGTGTGGTCCTCAGCTAGAGAGGGACTTGGTGGTACAGTGAAGAGAAATCCGTGGGTTCTACAACATTGTTCGGCGCAACGTAGGGGCTGATTGGCCAGAGCTGACATGGGGCTAAATAACGCCGAGGACAGCAAAACCTGCTGCCGCCACCACAACCACCACTACCACTACCGCAACAACAATAACAACAACAACAGCACCATTCTCCAACTTACCTGCAATACAAGCTGTAAGGAAACAAGCGACGTTACCGGCTATCATTGCCCTTACCACCGTTTGTGCAATGATGTCTCTCTTTTGGGGCGCCAGAATGGTCAATCCTCCCAGTACAATACCCATGGAACCAATGTTGGCAAAACCACAAAGGGCATAGGTAGAGATGACCTCAGAACGGGGCTGTGGAAGATAAGAGAAGGGTGTGTGAATTTAAGAATTGGTGGTGCAAAGGGGAGGGGTGGCATTAACGATTCTTGCTGCTGGAACTCTATCGACTATGACGATGATTATTCCCATTGATCCAATCCACAGAACAGCCTGCTCATGAAATTAACGTGCTGCAAGCGGCTGAGTACTCCACAGATACGTGTACACTTCCTGTAGTTCTCAAGGAAATTTAGCGTGACCTCATAACGATAAAATGCAAAGTCACTCTCGCCGGAATTTGAACTGAGATAAAAAAATGCACTTAGTCAGGAATGATAACGATTCGGCCAGCTCGCCACCTTAATTTTAATAATGATAATAATAATAATAATAATAATAATAATAATGCTCTGATGCAGTACCAGACAGCGGCTCTCATGGCTTCTGATCTTAACTGACTGGAAGTGTTATCATGTACATTATTTTGTCTTAGTGTAAAAGATGGGCTACACCAAATATTCTATTCAGTATCATAGATTTGCTTGTCAGTTGCTTGACCTTAACCAGTTGAGCATGTCCTTTAGTGGCTGACGATATGTGCGTCTCTGATCGCAAGCAGAAATAGTGGGGGAGCATCATAGCCATGTGTTGAGAGGAATTTCGTGGGGTTTTGATAATTCACCTCTGGAAACATGGGTGTTTCATTCAACATCCTTAAAGAACCCTTTTTCAGGGACCTTTTGAGTGAGATTGGTTACTCGACCTGAAGAAAATTCGGATCTTTTTTAAAACGGGGGCCACATTTTTCATTAACGAAACACTTTGAAACTTGGATCACTGTTAGAATGTGTCATATAAAACATATTTTTCTCTTAGTCTTCTTAAAAAAAAAAAGAAATCCATAAATTATTCCATGTTAAAGTTGTCGTATTTCTGTAATTTCAACCAATCACTGACGTCCATTCAGCCGATATACATTAAGTGCCGACTACATAAACAAACGATTCTGAAACAACCCTAACCCTAACTCTAACCCTAACCCTA
>NC_068998.1:46282086-46284328 GCF_001194135.2 Octopus bimaculoides
AGTCGGCACTTAATGTATATCGGCTGAATGGACGTCAGTGATTGGTTGAAATTATCGAAATAAGACAATTTTTTACATGAAATAAATTCGAATACAAAAATATTTTTCTGTTCTATAACACAAAATAGATAAGTATACGAAGTTTGAATGTCTTTCGGTACCAAAAGCACTACGTAAAACATTAATGAAAAATGTGGCCCCCGTTTTAAAAAAGATCCGAAAATTCTAACTGGGCCCCACCTGCAAGGTCGTGCACTGTTTATCTTGATATGAGATAACCATGTAGCACACATATGGTTGTGATGCATGTGCCTGGTGTACCCTTATCAGATGGGTAGTCATGATAGGTATAATGGGCTTCTTGTATTTTACCCTTGTGCAACTTTGAAGGCATGCACTGCTCTCTCACTCAATAACAACAACAATAACAACAAAAAAAAAAAATAATGATACTTACCGTCATAAAGCCTCCTACTAATGTGGTAGTTGTATGATTTAAGAATATATCTCTACCAATCTGTGTCCAATCGTCTGTCATGTTATAATACATTGTGTAATTATCGAAAATTTTGCGGTTATCCACATACTTTTTCAGTCGACTGTAGGCGATCATTTCATTAAGGAAGGTTTTGGTTCCAATCAGTTCAGCGACTTGCAAACAATCGTCTCGTGCTGTACCCATCAAAAAGGCAACTGGGTAGAGAAGGTAAGAACAAATTTTCTGGAAGGAGGGAAAAGTAAACACATAAATACAATAAAAACTGAATATATGTTATGTGAGCGTTTGTACGGGTTTCGCCTTCACCAGCAAAATGTCTGCACCTAATCGTCCCGTTCTTATATATACATATGTATATAATATATATATATGTATATAATATACATACACACACACATATATATATATATATATATATATATATATATATATAATATACATACACACACACATATATATATATATATATATATATATATATATGTATATAAACACACGCGTGCACGCACACATACACACACGTGCGTGCGTACATACATAGGTACGTGCGTGCATACATACGTACGTACGTACGTACATACATACATAAATACACACATACGTACATATGTGCGTGCATGCACACATACATACATACATACACACATCCATACATATATATCTTACCTCAAATGTTAACTTTTCGATGTAGACTCTTTCGCCCATCCACACGAGGACGGCATTTACAAAAGACAATATGGAGATGAAAGCTATGAGATTGACACCGATATTTGCGACCAATTTAATTGATTGGGAAGCACCTCTCGAGGCAGCGTCAAGTAAACTCTTCTCGGATCTGCAAAGAAATTAAAAATGTATAAACCCCGAAGAAACCCAAACAGATCTGAACGTTAGCAAAGAGAGAAGTAATAATCGTATATCTGTATGTAAGGCGACGAGCTGGCGAAACCATCATCACGCCTAGCAAAAGGCTTAGTGGCATTTCGTCTGTCTTTACGTTCATCATTATCATCATCATCATCATCATCGTCGTTTAACGTCCGCTTTCCATGCTAGCATGGGTTGGACAATTTGAGTGAGGACTGGTGGACCAGGAGGTGACACCATGCTCCGATCTGAATTGGCAGAGTTTCTACAGCTGGATGCCCTTCCTAATGCCAACCACTCCGACAGTGTAGTGGGTGCTTTTATGTGCCACCGGCACGAGGGCCAGTCAGGCGTTCTGAGTTCAAATTCCGACTTTGCCTTTCATCTTTTTGGGGTCGCAAAAATAAGTACCAGTTAAACACTGGGGTCGATGTAATCAACTTACCCCTTCTCTGAAATTACTGGCCTTGTGCTAATATAAACTGCAACTGAAAATGGGGTTGCCATGTTTGGAACGGCTTCGACTGTATGTTTATTCGAAAATATCCGACCTGTGGCTAAACGACGGCTGTAGACATTACATGGTTCTCACTCACCACAAGCTGACATGAGCCTGTCTCTTTAATGACATCTGCTAGAAATATCAACCAAATCTTCTCGAAAAACGAAGTGCACATTTGGACAATATAGTGCAAGTTACATTAAGTCAGTCTGAAAACGTAAAGACAGGATGGTCATAGCTGGGATGCTTTTTTGTGTTAGGTCTCTTTGGTCAGGGGCTGACCTGGGGCTGAGCAGCAGCTTTTTGTTTCTTCCCTAGCTTTCTACCACCACCACCACATACCACCACCACCACCACCACCACCACCACCACCA
>NC_068998.1:46284988-46288590 GCF_001194135.2 Octopus bimaculoides
CTTAGCTCATAACTCTCCATAAAATCATGTAGGAGTGGCTGTGTGGTAAGTAGCTTGCTTACCAACCACATGGTTCCGGGTTCAGTCCCACTGCGTGGCACCTTGGGTAAGTGTCTTCTATTATAGCCTCGGGTCGACCAAAGCCTTGTGAGTGGATTTGGTAGATGGAAACTGAAAGAAGCCCGTCGTATATATGTATATACATATATATGCATGTATGTATATGTTTGTGTGTCTGTGTTTGTCCCCCCAACTTCGCTTGACAACCGAGGCTGGTGTGTTTATGTTCCTGTAACTTAGCAGTTCGGCAAAAAGAGACCGATAGAATAAGTACTAGGCTTACAAAGAATAAGTCCTGGGGTCAAGTAAAAGAGTAAAAGAGTATATATTTAGGATATTTCCAGAAAAACGGAAAATCCAGAAACCCAGGACACTTCCGGTCTCAAGTTCTAGTACTGCACAATCATATGAGTTCTCTATATTTGAGATAAGAAGCTTTAAAAAGATTTAGTCAATCTGTAGTAAGTCCAGGAACGTTGATTTACTTAGATTTATTCATCCAAAGTATTTACAAAGTATTATTTCAAACCAAAAACTGGCACTCTGTCGGTTATGACGAGAGTTCCAGTTGATCCGATCGACAGTACAGGCTGCTCATAAAATTAACGTGCAAGTGGCTGAGCACTCCACAGACACGTATACCCTTAACGTAGTTCTCAGGGAAATTCAGCGTGACACAGAATGTGGCGAGGCTGGCCATATGAATTACAGGTATAACTCGTTTTTGCCAGGTGAATGGACTGGAGCAACGTGAAATGAAGCTCTTGCTCAAGGACACAACGCGCAGCTGGTTTTCGAACTCACGATCTTACGATCGTGAGCTGAACACCCTTACCACTAAGCCACGCGCCTTACAAAGTATTAGGAAATGTCAAATTACCCATCACTATCTCCTTGAAAAGTTGAAGCTGTGAGCAATGTTTCAGTTTCCTGTGTGTAAAATTGTGGTCTACAGCGACTTGGAACATAAATACATACATACGTTCATAAATATGTACATGCTTACATATATACATACATAAAAACAGGCATAAATTGAAACAAAAATACAAATATATAATCATACATACATACAGATAAATACATATATGCTTATATATACATCCATATTCATCCATACGCACATATGCATACATAAATGAATATATATATATATATATATATATATATATATATATACACACACACAGACACAGACACATAATTATGTATACATTTATACAATCTATTTATGCCTCAAGACGACATGTTGTATTCCAGTAATTACTATCTGAACGTCAATGCTGCGCCATTACAAGAAAGGATTCGTGTCATATTCTTTGTTTGTGTGATGGATATTGGATAGGCCAATAGGCCAATAGGATGGCGAAGTTCAGCCGTTTAGCTATCTCTGATGGTCAACGATGAAACACAGGTGCAGCTAGGTGTGATTACCATTACAACTTGCAGAGATCCAACCAGTCAGATAGTCTTGCTTCATTATATTAATGACATTGAATTTTGATAAGCAGCCACTCACTTCTACCATTGGCAGTTTGGAAATGGAAGTTCAGCTAACATTTTCTTATGTGTTCTTTCCTGCCTAAGGAAGTCTAATTTGTAGGGAAAGATGGTTGCTCTTTCTAGTACTTCGAGTGACCACGAACACATTTTCTTGTTGACTCGTGTGTAACTGCATTTGTGTATTTTGGAGTTAATCACTACATCGAGTTACGCCCCTTTTCCCCAGAGCAATAAAACCTAAAAAGCATTCCATAATAAAGTTACAGACTGAAGAAATATCGGATTCAATTAAACCCTTGAATACATTCACCCAACATGGCCTCAGTTCAATGACTGAACCCGAGAAAAGAATAAAATACATACTCAAAGACTTACCCTTTACCAATTTTGGAATAATCTTTGACAGAAGCTTTTGAGATTTCTGTTTCTGGATACAGTAATTTAGACAGAGCTAGTGCAGCGGGAGCAGACATTACTGAGGCGGAGAGGAGATGCTGTGGTTTAGCCTGGTCGAATAAATATATAATATCAGTATATACAATATGCTATGTGACATTGAATATATACATTTTTGTGAGTAAGACTTTAGCATTCGAAGCTGTTGAATTTGATATACACATACATATATGAACAATGCACTGCTACAATGCTGGCTCATGACCAATGGTTTTCACAATGTTTGACGAAGGAAATTGTCGATCAATGCATAGTGTAGACACACAACAACTTGAAAGCCTATTTGAGAATGACATCAAACTCATTTAAATTAGGCTACAACTCCCACATCTTCACACTCTGAAACTGTAGCCAACCTTACTAGCTGCACATATTAAAAAGTTGGAAAAAAATAAATCAATCCTTCCATCGAATTTGGAAAAGCTAGAAGGAAAACAAGTCGTTCACAGGCGACGAGAAAGCATGCAACATCTCACAAAAAAATGTTGAAAGTGTATTTGCCAAGATTTCTGTCCTAAAAAAAATATTCCGAATGCTTTTTCAACATGCATGTCCAGGATTTTAATTATATACAAAATCTCTAAATCCATGAACTATCGAGATCCATAAATAATGTCTAATATACTCGTATCTTTATCTAAAACCTATCATTCTCTTATTCCTTCAATCTACTTATGCTCTTTGATTTATCATTTATCTTTTACTTGTTTCTGCCTTTGGACTGTGGCCATGCTGAGGCATCGGACTTGAAGGTTTTAGTCAAACAAATAGACACCAGTACTTATTTTTTAAACTAGGTTCTTTATCAAGCCTGAAAAGATGATAGACAAAAGGAATCTTGGTGGGGTTTGAAAATAAAGTACCTAGTGTCTGGTAGCCGTATGTTGTCATCCTAAATTTAGTGGCTGAATCCGTTTACAGAATTTAAGAAGGTATTTTTCGATGTGACGATATTTCGTGAAAAATCGGATTTAATATTTAGGTAATACATGAACATCTTTGTTTTGTTGATTGAATTTCCTTCAAATTACATCATACTATCTTCAGAAAGACAAAGTAGATAATATTGTGATAGATTTGCATTATATAAGGAGACGGAATGGTCAAAACTGAAACATCTTCCATCATAAAGCAGGTGAACCATGGCTGATCAAGTATAATCAACGACACCAAAGTCACTCAACTTACTAGAAATAAGAGTCAAATTTCCTCACAGCGAGATTGAAGAGGCACTTAAAGAAGTAAGGGTACATTTTTCAATGAAGCCTGAGATATACAAAACGCCAGAATGCTTGTGGCTGAAACACTTTAATCACAGGCCTAATGGATGAGGACATCGGATCGAGCCGAGGTGGGGGCTACACGATGATAGTGTTGGCACTCCATCGCTTACGACGTCAAGGGTTCCAGTTGATCCGATCAACGGAACAGCCTGCTCGTGAAATTAACGTGCAAGTGGCTGAGCACTCCACAGACACGTGTACCCCTAACGTAGTTCTCGGGGATATTCAGCGTGACACAGTGTGACAAGGCCGACCCTTTGAATTACAAGCACAACAGAAACAGGAAGAAAGAGTGAGAGA
>NC_068998.1:46288672-46290113 GCF_001194135.2 Octopus bimaculoides
AAAGAAATAAAGGCTGAAAAACGTACCCCAAAGTTAGCATAGAATCCCAGTAGTGAGCCGGAAATGGTGGCAAATCCTCCGGTCATGACAGCATGGAGTTCTGAGCCAGTCATTTCATTTAGAAATGGTTTGACGAGTAGTGGAGACTCTGTCTGAGGATAGAGAGAGAGAAAGAGAGAATGCAGTGGGAGTAGAGAATGTAAAGTGGTGTCTTTTACAGTGGGAGGTGAAAAGAGAGGGATGAGAGAGGGGGTACAGAAGGGAGAGAAGAAGGAGGTATGTGTGTATGTATGTGTGTAAGGAGGAGGAAGAGCAGGGTTTTGGGTTAGTTTTAGGGATTAGGGTTCAGGTTAAGTTTAGAATTTAGGGTTAAAGTTAAGTTTTAGAGTAAGGGTTTAGGGATTAGGGTTAGGTTTTAGGGTTAGGTTTATGATTGAAGATTAGACTGCTCGCTGAAGTGTAAATGGTCACACAGACCAAACGTTAAAGTGACACCAAAAAGTCAAATCGATGTACAAATGACTTGAATATTTAACAGGTTACCGGCAGAGAACAAAGTTGTTCAGTTTTAGAGGACTCAGCAGAGTTAGATAGTCATAGAATAAACTAAATACTCACCATTCCAACAAAGATATTACTTGCTGCTGTGATAGATTCGGCAGGAGTGGTATCCATACAGAAAGATATCGCTCGGCCTATGATTAAGACGACAGCTTGCATAACTCCCAGGTAATACAGCATCGACATAATTGAACTGAAGAATACTACGGTCGGGAATATCTGAAACAGCAGACAATATTACATGTGTGGCGAGTGTATGTGTGTGTTTATGTGTATACATACACATCATTTAATAAGCACAGGATTTAAACGTGAGCCACTATGAGTTTTATGCTCTGATAGTACAGTACTCGGACAATTTCTTTAATTGTTTTAGGTGGCAACGAAGTCAACGAGCAGACATTGAGATCCCTTCTATTGCCCCACCTCGACCCAGCAGAATATCCAGGACGTAAGAGCTGGAAGGGGACAGATTTGCGCCAACAACGGGCTGGCGCTCATTCCATAAATGCATTGTGTGGTGCAGTGTGAAATGAAGTGCCTTGCTCAAGGACACACACAACGCGCTGTCTACTCAAAGGATTGAACCAATGACCTTATGATTGTGAAATTAACACTCTAACCACTCAGCCACTTAGATTTACTACATACATACGTACATATATACATACATACATATATACATACATATACATACAAATATACACATATATGATACATTCATAAATACATATAAACACACATATATCCCATAAAATACACACATATAAATACATACACACACATACATACATACATGCATACATACATACATACATACATACATACATACATACATGCATACATGCTATCCAGGATCCGTGTAAAGTGTTGTCTGCAT
>NC_068998.1:46290495-46291109 GCF_001194135.2 Octopus bimaculoides
AATGTGAGTATATGTACATTTCTAAATAAGAATAGAGAATTATACATTTTCAGAAACTATTTTTATTACAATATTATATACAATACATTTACTTTAAAATCTCAGTCCGACACGTTTTTCTGCTGCATAAATGTCCTAAAATGCGGCTTCCAGTTGCATTCTGTTGGTTCATCCAAAGTATACGCACCAGTATAGCTTTTTCCAAGGTAGTATCCTTATGGTTGCGTATACCCCGGATGCAACTGGAATACACTTCTTAGGGCATCTATGCAGCAGTAACACGTGTCGAACGGAGAGATGAATGTATTGTATATAATACTGTAATAAACAGGTTTTTGAGGATGTATAATTCTCTATTCTTATTTATAGTACGTTGAATATACACTCTGTATACTGTATAAAATCCAAAGAAGCAAACTCAAGATTTATCCATCGGGTGAAATACTGTGCAATTGTTTACCTTAAACAATTTTCCGTTGTTCCATATCTTTCGATGTGGTTGGCCAGAACCTGGATTATAACAGAGTACTTGTAAGGTACCTACCCGAATACAAAATCCCTTACACCTTTACATTATATATATATATATATATATATATATATATATATATATA
>NC_068998.1:46291506-46293949 GCF_001194135.2 Octopus bimaculoides
TATATATATATATATATATATATATATATATATAATACAAATAATAAATGAGTATATGCATATATACGTGCATGTATGTACATACCTACATCTATCTGTGTATATAAATGTATATCTTGGTACAGGACGTAGCAAAAAAAAAGCGTGGAGAAAAGTATAAACGACACACACACATATATATACACGCATATATATATATATATATATATATATGGGGGGATGTACATGTATATATTTACATTACGTGTGTGTGTATTCGTGTACGTGTGTGTATGTTTACGCAAATGTAGCCAGAAGCATATACACAATCGATTAACAGCTCAGGCCCTACGACGACGACGAACACCACCACCACTGTGCACGTTACAACCATCGTCTCTACAACAACAACAACAATTATCTACACACTTACCTTAAACGCCATCAGATGATCTTCGAAACTTGCTCCAAACACGAATTTTGCTCCCTCATCACTGTGGGTGAGGAAATCGGAGACCTGGTCCCCTAAAAACTCGAACGCATTGTAGCCAGCCTGGGTTCGAATGATTATAATGGCCATGATCAGCTGAATCATTAGACCCCAGAACACTGTGTGCCACTTGACCTACAGAAATAGAGAACAACGTCATCATCATCGTCATCATCATCATCGTCATCATCATCATCATCGTCGTCATCGTCAGAGTTGCCGCCGTCGTCATCTTTGTCGTCATTATCGTAATCTTATCATCACTCCCATCCCCACCCCTTTCACCGTTGTCATGATCATGATGATCATCATCAGTAGCAGCAGCAGCACCATCAGAATCATGTTCTTTCCCCTCCTCCTCTTCCTCCTCCACCTCGTTATTGCACTCACCGTTACCATCGTGTTTATCATCATCATCACCACCATCGTCGTCATCATCATCGTCATCACTATTATATCACAACCACCAGTACCATCACCGCCGTCGCAGTCGTCCTCATCACCCACCCACCCATCCTCCACTGCCAGCGTCATCATCATCATCATCGTCGTCGTCGTCAGCAGCAGCAGCATCAGAGCCATCTCCTTCTTTTTACCCCCTCCTCTTCGTTATTGCTCATCATCATGTTTATCACATTTATCATCATCATCACAACCACCACCACCACCACCACAAGCATGACCAGCATCCTCGTCGACGTCGTTGTCGTCGTCATCACCATCATCGTTGTGACTGATCTTGGCAGAGTCAGAAAAATTGTCTTGGCTTTTTAACGAACGCCGTCTCCACTCACTGCTCCGTTCTCTCTCTGTCTCTCTCTCTCCCTCCCTCTCCCTCTCTCTCTTACTTTCTCTTTCTCTCTCTCTGACTTCCTCTCTGTCGCTTTGCCACTTCTTTGACGTTAGCGTGACGCACACGACAGGTACGTACAAAACCAAAAAGTTATTAATATTACTGTTAATGATAATGATAACAGAAACAACAACGACAACAACAACAACAACAACAACAACAATAATAATAATAATAATAATAATAATAATAATCTTTTCTCCTCTAGACACAAAGCCCGAAATTTTTGGCGAGGGAGCCAGTCGATTAGGTTGACCCCCAGTACGCAACGGGTACTTAATTTATCGACCCAGGAAGAATGAAAGGCAAAGTCGACCTCGGCGGAATTTGAACTCAGAACGTAAAGACAGACAAAATACCGCTAAGCATTTCGCCCGGCGTGTTAACGATTTTGCTAGTTCGCCGCCTGCATGATAATAATAAATAATAATAATAACAATAATAATAATAATGATGATGATGATGATGATGATGATGATGGAAACCTACCTTTTTCCGCTCGATTGAGAATATGTAGAAAACAAGCACGTAAAACGCAAGACCTGCTAATGATACGAGATTGTTCGGTTGTTTCATGGCCACTTCCACGATAACCCATATCACCACAGCCAGAGCCAACGCTATCATAAACCTGCCAACGGGACAAGTATATACATATATATATATATATATATATATATATATATATATATATATATATATATATATATATATGTATGTATGTATGTATGTATGTATGTATGTATGTATGTATGTATGTATGTATGTGTGTGCGTGTTTGGGTATATATATATATGTGTGTGTGTATATATATATCTATATCTATATATATATATACACACACACATATATATATATATACATACACACATATATATATACACACATACACATATATATACACACATGCACACGTAACACATATACATACATATATGTATATAACATAATACAATAAGGATCTTTTTTAAAACGGGGGCCACATTTTTCATTAACGAAACACTTTGAAACTTTAAAAAAAAAAAGAAATCCATAAGTTATTCGATGTGAAAGTTGTCGTATTTCTGTAATTTCAACCAATCACTGACGTCCATTCAGCCGATATACATTAAGTGCCGACT
>NC_068998.1:46294729-46295593 GCF_001194135.2 Octopus bimaculoides
TTCTATAACACAAAATAGATAAGTATACGAAGTTTGAAAGTCTTTCAGTACCAAAAACACTACGTAAAACATTAATGAAAAATGTGGCCCCCGTTTTAAAATAGATCCTACAATAATAACGATCATACTATCATTAATAATGATAATAATAATAATAATAATAACAACAACAATAATGATAATGATATCAACAATAACAACAAGAATAATGGCCTCTCTCTATATAATATAGGACGTGTTATGCAAAAGAGTTACAGAATACAAGGAGGGATGCATATGGAGGAGAAGTCGCTTATTGTAATCACGGATAATGTTATTAAATGGTTATTGTTATCAAAGTTAGTGGATCCGAAATACCCTTAGGATATTGTTATATCCTCTGCTCAATTTTATCCGCCAGTTACTGTCATGTGAATATGAGGGCGCGTGGTCTAGTGGCCAGGGTGTTCGGCTTACGATCGCAACGTAGTGAGTTTACTTCTCGCCGACGCGTTGCGTCCTTGAGCAAGACATTTTTATTTCAGGTTGCTCCGATCCACTCACCTGGCCAAAATGAGTAGCGCCTGTATTTCAAAGGACCAGCTTTGTCACCCTCTGTATCACGCTGAAACTCCCTGAGAACTGCGTTAAGTGTACGCGTGTCTGTGGAATGCTCAGCCACTTGCACGTTAACTTTACGAGCAGGCTGTTCCGTTGATCAGATCAACTGGAACCTTCGTCGTCGTAACCGACGGAGTGCCAGTTATATGTTATATGTTATATACTGTCATGTGAAAGGCTTTGTTCCAAACATTGGCCACAATAAACGTCTTCTACCGCATATTTATATATATATAATGTAAATAATATATATATATATATATA
>NC_068998.1:46295890-46299216 GCF_001194135.2 Octopus bimaculoides
ACATACTTACATAGATATCTATATACACATGCAAATATGGGTACAGGATATCAAAAAACGTAAACAACATGAAAAACGGGAACATGAATTACAACAATATGGAAAACGAACTTTTTTTGCGAACAACGAAAGAAACAAATAGAAAAAGAAGGCAGGCAACATAAAGAACAATCCCTTCATCAGTTGTCCACTGTTTTAGCTTCTCCGCATTTCGAGCACAAGGACAATATGTGTCTTTGTCAAAACAGTTGCTCCCGCAAGGCAAATTAAATAAAATTTGGGATTTGAGGAGGGTTAAAGTTGGTAACAAACACAGGACAGTGAAAACAAACGGTAAGGGCTGTTAAGCCATAACGAGGTGAAGTGGTGAACGCTGGAGAAATAAGCTTTGACAGGGGACAGACAAAAATACGTGCTATCCCTGTAGCTGAAGGAGAAGAAAGAAAGATGCCGCTGGTCCCGTGTGAGCAACGAGAGAGTCATGGAGGAAGAGAGAGGGACAGATAGAGAGCGGTGAAAGAGGGAGGGAAATAATTAGAGAAAGAATGGGAGAGAAAAAAGGGGAGATAAAAAGAATATAAAAAGTATATAAAGAAGAAGAGAGAGACAAAGAGAGATAGTGACAGAATAGTGTCGCATCAGAATTATTAAGCTAAAACGTACTTGGAAATGGATGCGTGGTGTTCAATCATATAATATATATATATATATGTGTGTGTGTGTGTGTGTGCGTGTGCGCGTGCATATATACATACATACGTGTACATATTTACAAATATATATATACATATATATACACACACACATGCATATATGGGTACAGGACGTCAAAAGACGTAAACATGAAAAAGGGGAACACGAATTACAAGATTGAAAACGAACTTTTTTTTACGAACAACGAAATATATGAGTGGGGGGGGGGCAAAAACTTAATACAACAAATTGAAACAGATAAAATATTTAGTAAAATAAACAAAACAAAAAAAAAGGATAGTTTACCCGTATAAGGGTAGTCTACTTTTACAAGGGTGGCAAGACGTCACCTAGATAGAATTCGAGCAAGCTAAAGATCATCTTCTGTTCGAATTACCTGGAAACCAGAACTTCCGAAATTGCAGACGAGCACTCCTTGTGGGGTGTTTTCTTAATCGTCGATAGATTGCTGATGCGGGGTTTTTTTTTCAACATTTTACCATTTTGGAGACTTAGTGTATTCCTCTCCTTTTCACCACCTCCTCATCAAATACTACAAAACCCTTTCATTACTTCAAGTTATTCAGCAGTTCATTTAGTCTCTCGTTGTTAATGAAGCTACAATGAGATTCATGACCTCCAGACCATAAGGTAACAATTAACAGAAGATTTGTCTTCTTTGGCTAATTCTTTGCCGATTTCTATTAATCAGAAGACTGCAAAATTCATGCCTATCAAACCGTGAGGCAATAATTAACAAGGGATTTGTCTTTAATCTGATCTAATTACAACCTCCACTCTGTCTATTATTATTATTTTAAAAACTTTTCCAGACGATTTCCAAAATTTCTCATAGAAAATTTTGGGCGGAATTGTAACCTCTCACCAGTTCTGTGTTGAAGGAGGAGACTCCCTACGTTGTCAGTCCATAGTCCCAATGGTAATTAAGATGAAGTGATTTCGTTTTTGTCTGAAACCGCTCTGGCGGTATTCAGAGCAGGAACATGTACTGCAGCACCAGCTTCTGAATAGGTTCGGGGAACACTGTCTCGCTTGTTTTTTGGTTCGATCCCTTAGTTTACAGACCAGCGTCACGTTTCTATATTCTTTTCCTCAGCCGATGAACACACCTTTTACATATCGGCTACGACTTCCACCATCTTCTTCAATCAACGGCAGATGAAAGCATTCGCAAGAAAAGATATCTCCTTTTCTTTGATCTAATATATCTTAGCGACAGAAGCAGTAATATTACCGAGAGGTAATATTTATTCCGACTAAATTATATATCTTTTAACAAGTTCACTGGCTAATCGTGACACCAGTGCCTGTTCACGCACTGAATTTCTACATATAACTAGCGAAGGGACGAGTCGCTGCTATTTCTAGCGGTCGAGCGTCCATCACAGATGAGACTAAGAAAAGGTCGAAATCACGTGATCTAGTGGTCTCGGCGCTCGAGTTGGTGGGGATTTATCTCCCACACTAGCGATATATATACAAGCGTGCATTCTGCACCAAAAGCCTATATGGGATTTTCTCTCATGGTATCTACCGCAAAAAGTTTGTTCTAACAGAACATCCGCGTTTAAGGGAGAATAAATATTACCTTTTTCTCTCTCTTGGATAAATTTCTCGAGCAAGAAAGTATTACATTTCCCGGTTTTACCTTAGTTACACTTACATCTTTTCATTGATTTCGCTCATTTCAACGAGTTTCCATCAAAAACACAATGTATGAGGGATTGCAGTGGAATTGGATCTTTAGCATTTGGTACACGCCCCTATCAACCTCAATGTGCCACCAGCCATCATAACCTCCAACTGGCTACTCGTTATTCCTATCCACCACTCGTCCTTATCATGGCCGCTATCTCTCCTTCACAAACACATCAATAAGCCTACATATACCAAGTCACTCTTCCCTTACTCCCTCCCATCATTGTCTCTCTTTCATTACACCCGCTAACGCTATCTCCTTTGTTAATTTCCTTCTTTATCTTCCACTCACCTCAATCACTCCATTTATTCAATTACACACTCATGGTTTTCACCCTCTCACCCTAGTCTAACTTCTATCATCACCTACTATTTCACTATTACACCTTCTAATCACAATAAAATGCATCTAATATATTGGTTAGATCGCGAGCATAGACAACGTGGGGATGAAAGGACATTCGCACTTGCCCGCTACTGTTTTATGTTATTATAATCTTTGTGTTTACGTGTCGTAAATAGCTTTCTTACTATTGACTCTCGTGCGTTGAATAATACTGTAAGAATGCGTCAAAATTGCAATGATATCCAATGAAAAGCTCACAAACAGATTTTACATTTACATCCGTTTGCATTTCGTTATTTGTTCTCTATATTTAATTTCGCTTTCTCCTACATCTTCTCATCTATTGTGCAAAGTGTGTGTGTGTGTGTGTGTGTGTGTGTGTATTTCGCTGGAAAGGAGCTTGCTTCCCAACCACATGGTTCTAAGTTCAGTCCCACTGCGTGGCACTTTGGGTAAATATCCTCTGCTATAGCCTCAGGCCAACCAAAGCCATGTGAGTAGATTTGGTTGACGAAAACTGAAAGAGCTCGTTGTGTGTGTGTGTGTGCGTGTGTATATATCTATATAT
>NC_068998.1:46301352-46302175 GCF_001194135.2 Octopus bimaculoides
GTAACGTGAAGCTGTCTAGACTTTAACTGATCAAAGGATTGTAGCTTCGGTTATGTTTCGTAACCACGTGTTTCAGAATTCGATCTCACAGCACGGTACCTTGAGCGGAGAGGTATTTCCTTCCAAGCCTTTGTGATTGCAATTTGGTAGAAGCCAGTCAGGAGACCATTTCAAGTTTAAGGTTTAGCACCCGTCCCCACAGATCCTTGGACGGCTTTAGCAAAGTACACAATTTTGTAAACATTTGGACCAGGCATCTCCGGCCTGAGTATCACTTCCTCCTCCAGGAAACCCTGGAAGTTCAGTAAAAGGTCAAAGGTACTCTCCATCTTCCTTCCACTAAGTGATTACAAAATCCGTGACCATCACCTCCTTTTAGAGAAGTTATTTAATGTATTCTTTTCTGATTTAAGATGGCAGGATATGTTTTGCAGTTGATCTTGTTGCTATCACTAGCAGTGAATGTCCGTGGCTTAGTGGTTAGGGTATTCGGCTCGCGATGGTAAGGTCATGAGTTCGATTCCCAGCGGCGCCTTGTGTCCCTCAGCAAAACACTTTATTTCTCGTTCTTCCAGTTCACTCAGTATATATATATATTTTTTATTCTTTTACTTGTTTCAGTCATTTGACTGCAGCTACTGTAGATCATGAATAGTACATTATTTTATCGATCATTGAAGGGAGAAAAGAGACGTTGACTCCGATGTGGTTCGATCCCAGACTATTAAAATTTATAATTTAATATCCCAAGGTTTTTATCTGGTATTCTAGCATTTCTCGTAGTCCTTGGCGACTGAATGAAAGGCAAGGTGGTCCACATACG
>NC_068998.1:46302610-46305735 GCF_001194135.2 Octopus bimaculoides
CGTACATACATATTTGTGTGTGTGTGTTTGTGTGTGTGTGTGTGTGTCTGTGCTTGTCCCTCCCACCATCGCTTGACAACCGATGCTGGTGTGTTTACGCCCCCGTAACTTAGCGGTTCGGTAAAATAGACCGATAGAATAAGTACTAGGCTTCCAAAGAATAAGTCCTGGGGTCGATTTGCTCGACTAAAGGCGGTGCTCCAGCATGGCCGCAGTCAAATGACTGAAACAAGTAAAAGAGTAAAAAAGTGTGTGAGGGAAAGAGAGGTACTGTGAGATAGATAATGGAAACAAAGAGAAAGAGACAGAGAGCCAGACAATTGGGTGAGGCATGAAGACTTTGATTGCATTACTTACCATCGGCAATAAGTCCGTATCCTCTCTCCAGTGTATGTTTGCATTTTTTCATTAACATTACCGAGGATTTGGTCGTTAAGTTTAAACCTTTTATTCAGGAAGTTGAAGATAATAACGAAAGCCGCAAAGAGCGTGAGAACGAGAAGACATATTGAAGCCCCGTCTCCTTGGCCAAAATGCATGGCCCAACCGAAGTAGATCACATAAAGAATAACCAGTGTTATGTAAAACCCTGTACGCAAATACGGCTTCGCTTTTTGATAGTAGCTTTGTTCTTCGGGTTCGGGATCTTCTGGCCCCAATCTTTTTGGGTCTCGTTTGAAGTTCAATTCTGAATCGGGTATTTCTGTAAATCCGACATTCTAAAGAAAAGGTAAAGAAAAATGTGAAGGTAAAAGGACAACAATAAAGAAATCAAAAACAATCAATAAATATATAAACATACATATATATATATATATATATATATATATATATATATATATAAACATACATATATAAACATGTATATATTTAAACACACACACGTTCATATGCACATATATACATACATGCACACATATATACATACACATATTCTGTTGAACTACGCTTAGCAACTAAAGAAAAATACCTACTTTTACAAACTTTTGATCTATTCTTGTCCATGGTAACGAATACATTAACGGGAAAACTTTCTGCAATCTTTGTAGTAAAGGAAGATTACAAGTGTTATATAAAACAACAGATATTCTAAACAGAAAGTCCGAGTTGATGTCCAAGTGTCGTCATAAAGATAAGTTCTATATTTTTATTTATAAATAAAACATCGTATCTGGAGTGATCTACCAAATCTAGATCTAGGTCGCCGAAAGTTTACTCACTAGCAAACCAGAAGCCAACTGAAAGCTCAAAATAAGTCGTTGTCTTTAACAGTCAACCGTAACGAAAGCTTTAAGTATTAACCATGCACGTAGAAAATTGCTAGAGGAATTGAAACAGTGAGCACATGGATATACCTGGTCATTGGATATAAGATAGGAGAGGCAGCAAAAATAGCCTTACGTTGGTTCTGGAGTCAGAGAAAGAAATCAAGGAGGAGATGATGGAAGCCATTACTGCCGATCCATTAATGGGGGGGATCGAAATGCTCAGTTGAACACTGTCTGACGACATCGATTCATCCGGACCAAATCCGTGTTTAGCACAGGCGAGCGAAGGGAAAGCGTTTTCTTTAACATATGATGTGTGTGTGTGAGAGAGAGAGAGAGAGAGAGAGAGAGAGAGAGAGAGAGAGAGAGAGAGAGAGAGAGAGAGGGAGGGAGAGAGAGTAAAATTCAAGTTTCAGGATCTTAGACCACCTGAAAAGAACATTTCCACCCAGTTGTTATTTCATAAATCCAGCTGTAGTTCTCGAAAAATAATATTATTCATCTTTTTGGCCCACGATTCCTACATTTCGTTCATATCTTCATTGAATCCTACTTTTATTTATTTATTTATTTATTTAATTACTTATTTATTTGTAGAGGCGGCAACTTTAGAACACAACCGCAGTGATTAGAATATTTTTTCTTTTAAAATAGAAACGAGAGATTAATCGTGACAAATTTCATAGAGAAGTAAACGAAAACCATTAAAATGATCGTCCCCATCACTTCAATTTCCCCAGCAGAAAATAGTCTCATCACCACCGCCACCATCCCTACCATCACCCCCACCACCAACAGTAACAACAACAATACCACCACCAACAACGAAACCACCGCCGCCGCCACCTTCTCACTAGCAACAGTAACGTGCAATACCCAAAATGTTCACTTTTACACTGATAAATGACTTCAAATGTCTATCTATCCATCTATCTATCCATCCATCCATCCTTTCACCGGGTACTCTTAATGTTTTTCTTTGCCACTCTCCATTTCAATTATTTTGGTATTGAAGCTACTAACCCCTGTTGACCACCAACGCAGTGACTATCTTTCTCGGGCAAGTGTCGCCCCAACAGGAGGAGAGACACGAAAACTAAACAAATCTATGTCTTTTTATCAGTTCACTTGGCTGTAACTTTACACCGATCTTTACAAAACGAGAAAAGAACGAGAGCGACGTCGGTGAAACTAATCTATTGTTTAGACAACATAAATTACACAAGTTTCCCGATTATTCTTCCGTTTTTGTTTTCTTTTACTTCTTTCAGTCATTTGGCTGCGGCCATGCTGGAGCAATGCCTTCAATCGAACAAATCGACTCCAGGATTTATTCTCTGTAAGACTAGTATTTATTCTATCACTCTCATTTACCGAACCGCGAAGTTACGGGGACGCGATAGTGGGGGGACAAACACAAACATACAACCATACACATATACATACATACATACATACACACACACATACATACATATATGTGTGTGTGTTTGTGTTTGCCCCTACCATCACTTGACAACCGATATTGGTGTGTTTACGTTCTATTAACTTATCGGTCTCGGCAGATAATACCGATAGAATTAATACCAGGCTTACAAAGAGTAAGGCCTGGGGTCGATTTCTTCGACTAAAAGGTGGTGCTCCAGCATGAACACAATCAAATGACTTAAACAAGTAAAAGAATAAAAGAGTATATATATATATATATACACACACACACACACACACACACATATATGTATATGTATATATATATACATATATATACATATAAATATATACATATATATATATGAATATATATATGCATATGTGTGTGTATATATATATATATGCATATGTGTGTGTGTATATATA
>NC_068998.1:46306367-46306989 GCF_001194135.2 Octopus bimaculoides
ATGTGAGAGGTGTGTGTGCGTGTGTGCATGTGTATATGTGTATGTGTGCATGTGAGTATATGTGTATGTGTGTTGTGTATGTGTGTGTGTGTGGTTTTGTGTATGTGAGAGGTGTGTATGCGTGTGTTTATGTGTGTGCGTGCGTATGTGTGTGAGAGCGTCAGGATGGGTGCCAGGTATGTGTGTTATTTTGTGTGTGCACTCCTGTGTATATGTGTGTGCATGTGTATGCGGCTGTGTATGTAGGCGTGCGCGTATATACGGGTGTGTGTGTGTGTATATATGTGTGTTCGTCTATATGTGTGTGTGAGGGCGCGCATGTATGTTTGTCATGTATGTGGGCGGTATATATGTAAGGTGTGTGGGAGGTGTGTGTGTAGGTGTATGGGAGGTATGTGTGAATGGGGGTATGTATGGGTTGTCAGGTGTGTGGGAGGTATTTGTGAATGGGGGAATTTGTATGTATGTATGTATATATGTATGTATATGTATATGCATGTAAAGTCGCGTGGGCTGATGTTTAGGCTGTTGCCCGCATGATTACTAGATCGTGGGTTCAATTCCAGGACTAGTAAACGCAACTGTAAATGGGTATTCTGCGACGGAATAACCTTCCAATCTG
>NC_068998.1:46306999-46308225 GCF_001194135.2 Octopus bimaculoides
GGGGGGCGGTTATGTTAGCTTGCTTGTCCAGTCTGCGGGTTGTCCTGATTTAAATTATAAGTTGTATCCTCAATAAGGTACTCACAAGTACCACAGCTGGATCGGCTACCCTTTTTTACACGAACTTCGAACTTTTATCATCCATTAGCATATATTTGTACCGGAAAAAAATCCAGATGTTTTCGGCATTTCTCAAGCTCCTATGTAATACACAGAACGAATGATTTATACGAGCATCTGAATTGTACTGAAGAAGAATTTCCTCAGAAATACTTTAGCGCAATGATACGGAGAAGTTACGTTTCTACGTTTCGCTGAAGAGCACTTAAAAGGAGACGATGCAAAACACATCCGCAATTATTTCTTGTAGCTGCCAGAGAAAAAGACAATGTTAATAATAAACTGGTATTGTATGTCATTTAACGTATATTAATATATTTAGCTGCTTCATATTGTAATCAGAACGCATACTTTTACCTAATTTACAATCAATTATCATTCGGCTGGCGCCCCAAGCTGAATTAATCTCAGTGTGCACATTAATAATGCATGTTATCTACCTACCTACCTACCTATCTGCCTACCTACCTGCCTGCCTACCTACCTATCTACCTGCCTACCCACCTATCTATCTATCTATCTATCTCTATTTATCTTTCTTTCTATCTCTACCTCTCTCTCTCTCTCTCTTGCTTTCTCTCGATCCACTCTGTATGTATGTATGTATGTATATATGTATGTATGTATGTAGGTATGTAGATAGGTAGGCAGACAGGAAGGTATATATGTGTGTGTGTGCGTGTCAATCTATTTGTCTATATGTCATATATATATATATATAAACAAAATTAAGGGGTCAGCAACAGGTTGCTTCACCACATACCGAAGTTCAGAAATAGCAGCTAAAATGCTGAAACTCCAACAGATAGCAATTTGATAATCCTTTACCCTTTTAATTGTATATATATATATATATATATATATATATATATATGTATCTGTGTGTATATATGCATGTGTGTGTATGAATGTATACACAAATATACACCACAAATAGCTATAAAAACAAACAGATACACATATACCCAAGCATATATATGCACAAACATACATGTGTGTATGCTATCTATACACATATACATTTGTAATTTTGTCACAGACCAATCAGTAATCTTCGTGACTGAAGTATAAAGTTTTCCGGGTGTTTTACAACGAGGACGAAGACA
>NC_068998.1:46308235-46311806 GCF_001194135.2 Octopus bimaculoides
CCGGGTGTTTTACAACGAGGACGAAGACAATGACAATAGTGATGATGATGATGATGATGATGATGATGATGATGATGATGATGGACATGATAAATAAATAAGATATATGCTAACGCTTGTGTTTAGTGTTTAATTTAGGTGACTAAAAGTGGGTCTGGGAGCGTTGGTAGTAGTTGGAATCAGCGATAATGGTGGTGGTGGTCGTCGTCGTCGTCGTCATTGTAGAGGAAGAGGTCAGTCCTTCTGTTACCCATTGAAACGCTAGGGCTTAAAGATCACTTCAGCTTTTAAATTACCTCTGTCCAAGCCATTCTCTCCATGTCAAGAACTGAACCCAGTGCTTCACGTTAACAAGTTAACACCATTTTCTAATTTTTGAATCTCCATTGCTCCTGCCCCCGACAATATAACTGTTACTACAGCATGAAACCTATTTACAGCCAGGTAAAGCCAGAGTCATTTGACGGTAGTGTGTTTGGGCTTGTGCGTGGGGTTACCTAAAAGTTCCTAGCTTTAAGGGTATCACGAAAGGCCTGATTGGAAACCCAACCTTTTAAGTTTTTTTATAGGGCTTAGAAAAACTAAAGGACTACCACAATAAGTGTGTGAGTCTGAGAGGTGAATATGTTGATTAAAGTCATAATTAACTGATCCTTCTGTATTTTCTTTTACCCACAGTCAAAAACTTTTCAGCACCTCCTCGTAGACTTAATGCAGTAGGTATGTCAAACTGCAGAGTGTTTATGGATCGTATTGCTAATCGACGTTGCCATGGGGGCCGCATATCTTTAAACAACTGTTTACAACAAAGATTTCTGTCATATCAATTGTTTATTATTAAAGAAAAAAATCCTTTAAAACCATTTATTTGCTCATCAATAGTCCTATTTTTCTTAATTGAATTATAATTATTTTTATAATTAAAAATTTTGGAGGTTCCCTTTTTTAAACCTCTAGCTACGGTTCTTGCGGGTCGCACTTGTGTTTGCAAAGGGCCGAATGTTTGACATGGTTGCAATACTGTGACCATTCCAGAATACAAACATCTGATCTTATTGTTGCTATTCTGATACTTTATCCATGTAGCAAGGGTGTCTAGCAGGTTAAATATGCTTTGTTATTTCTAATAAATTATTTTTATGACACATTAACGTAATAAAACAGATGATATACGACCAGGACAAATAGAGGAGCAGGTAAGGGAAGATTCGATGGAACATTGGGGCAGCAGAGTGGCAAAACCTACGGTGACAAAGTGAGGTAGACTGGCAGAATCGGAGGAGCATTTGGGTGAAGACAATTAGAACTGGTAGACCGATAGATGAAATGTGATACTGTAGAGAAAAATATTAATGGTTATATAACAAGTATGTTTCTGGAGAGTAAAGAAGGGTGAATAGTTGCTGAGGAGATACCAACACGTGATTGAAACATGGCTTATACTTCCGTTGCTCCTTATTCTGCCTTCGAATATATTGTATATAAAAACGTATTGTTTACATTCGCCATAACACAGTTTTGGCTAAAATGAAATCATAAATAAATGCTGTTGTGACTCTTTAGAGACTACACCCACCTCTACCTCGGTGAAGTAATTTGTGAGGAGGTCACGCGATTGATTGATTACCAGGACCATTTTCCACTCCTTATATGATAGTCAAAATGTGTGTCTTATTTACTCCTTTGATAATACGTTACGGCAAATGGTTTTTGCACAAGAAGTATGCGCCAGACCATGAAATGTACAGTATAACTATGAAACGGTTTTAATGTTTCGTAATATGGATTCCGTACACTTTTGAAACATATGTAGTGCATAGCTGTTTCTTCCATTCCATTCACACACACACACACACACACACACACACACACACACACACACACACACATCTTACAACCATTTAAGGTACACTAGTTCATAAAATTTCATCAACTATTGGATAGATATATAAATGTGCATATATATTTATACACACATGTATGTGTGTATGTGTATGTGTGCGTGGGTGAGCGTATGTAATTGCCGATGAAGGTTTATGAACTAGTGTACGCGATAAGACTGTGATATAAACATCAGAAGCCTTAACGACTGACTTTTGCATTTAATGAATTTAATTATTTTTTTCTAATTAATTAACGAACGCAGTGACCGTTAAAGTCATTGAGTACAACACAAAGTATATTTAGTAAGAGAAATAAACATTGGTGGCATGCTGATAATTTAAATGAAATACACAGAGATACACAAACGTATACATACACAGGCAAACAAACACATACTCACACACACTAAGTATACGAGACACATGTTCAAGATGTTGCATTATGTGATTGGCCACGGAACGTCGCAGTTAAATCATTTAAACCACTCAAAGATGTTGGTAAAGTAAGCTCTCCTACAATCTCTTTATCTAACTCTGTACTGAACGAATTTACAATGTTCTCTTGTCTAACAGCAATAAACCCTGCCACCTCTGTATCGCGGAATCTTAAAATATTCTTTTATTTGCGACAATAAACCCTGTCTACACTGTATCGAAGAATCATTCGAAATCCTCTTGTTTAAACATCTTTTCTTGCCAATGAATATATTTATATAGATGTTAGTGAGAATATATGTTAGAAAAGGAGAGGAGAAAGAGAACGATGAGTGTGTGTGAGTGTACGTTAGTGAAACGTGCGCTTGCATTCGTGCATGTGTATGCTGTGGACTTTGTAAAATGCGTAAGTCGTTAAACATGTATTTCTTTTAATTTTATGAATGGATTGCGTGTATGGTGGGGGAGGCGTTGGAGCCTGTATGTGTGTGTGCGTGTGTGTGTATGTGTGTGTGTGTGTGTGTATGCGTATTTGGTCATTTAAGTCTAGTGGCTTTACTTACTTTTGGAATGGTTCGGATCATGTTACAATAAAATAACTCTTAATCTTTCATTCTAACAACTGGATTTAGTGGTAAGAGCATTTGGCTCACGAATTCAAATGTGAGTTTAATTCCCAGCTTTGCGTTGTGTCCTTGAGCAAGACACTTTATTTCACGTTGCTCCAGTCCACTCAGCTGGCAAAAATGAGTCGTACCTGTATTTCAGAGGGCGAGCCTCGTCACATTCTGTGCCATGCTGAATCTCCCTGAGAACTACGTTAAGGGTACGCATGTCTGTGGAGTGCTCAGCCACTTTCACATTAATTTCACGAGCAGGCTGTTCCGTTGATCGGATCAACTGGACCACTCATCGTCGTAACTGACGGAGTGCCGGTTATATATACATATCTATAGATACATATACATTTATAAACACACACACTCATAGGCATACATACATACATACATATACAGAAAGACAGACAGACAGATACGTACGTACATACATGCAAACATATATACAGACTGACTGACAAACTCGTAGACAGGTATTAAATGAAGATTTAAACGTAAGACACATCCCTAGCCACAAAACCTCAAATATACGTGGCTGTGTGGTAAGTAGCTTGCTTTCCAACCACATGGTTCCGGGTTCATTCCCACTGCGTAGCACCTTGGGCAAGTGTCTTCTACTATAGCCTCAGGCCGACC
>NC_068998.1:46311816-46314530 GCF_001194135.2 Octopus bimaculoides
CAAGTGTCTTCTACTATAGCCTCAGGCCGACCAAAGCCTTGTGAGTGGATTTGGTAGACGGAAACTGAAAGAAGCCCGTCGTATATATGTGTATGTGTGTGTGTGTATATATGCTTGTGTGTCTATGTTTGTCCCCCCAGCATCGCTTCACAACCGATGGTGGTGTGTTTACGTCTCCGTAACTTAGCGGTTCGGCAAAAGAGAAACCGATAGAATAAGTACTAGGCTTCCAAAGAATAAGTCCCGGGGTCGATTTGCTCAACTAAAAGCGGTGCTCCAGCATGGCCACAGTCAAATGACTGAAACAAGTAAAAAAGTACATATATAGTTTCAGCACATGTAACATATTCACCGTGTACACGCGCGTCCCCTGACCCCTTTGACATTCCCTCTGAAGACACTCTCGTGCGTGTTGAAGCAACGAAATGTAATGAATTTATGAGTAGATCATGTGTATGGGTTGGGAGGGAGATAATGGTGTTTCTCACAACGCCCGCCGCCGCCGCCATCACCTTACCTATCTTTAGTCAATTAGGTCATTTGTGACATATTTAATTGATCTTCACCTCTTACCATCTTCGTCCTTCCGTTCTCCTATCATCCCAGCTATATTTCGTGTATTTTCCAGTGGCTGTTATAGTGTAGTGGAGTACATACACTCTCAAAGTGCCGAGTGTATATACTCCACCACGCTATTGCAGCCACCGGAAAATACACGAAGCATATACATTACGTATGTGTACTTAATAATATTTATTATACTAAAGCTGCTTTTATTTCGTGTGTGTGAGTGTGTGTGCTTGTGTGTGCAGGAATCTATCTATCTATCTTTCTATCTATCTGTTTGTCTGTCCGTCCGTCTGTCTGTCTGTCTGTCTGTCTGTGCATAGATATGTTGTCCTTATGCATGCAAATATGCATAATTGTGCATACATATGCACATCTACGAGTATGGATGTCATTACATATGGATCAGTTTAGTTTAACACACACACATGTATAAATATATATATATGTGTGTGTGTGTGTGTGTGTGTGTGTGTGTGTGTGTGTGTGTATGTATACATGTATCACTATATCAACACGTGTGTGTATATGCTCTTATTATATGTTAAACTTCTGTATTTTGTATACTTTCAGTATTCCTTGAATATCGTAACTGGAATTTACCCATTAACCGATGTAATAGATTATCCCCCTCCCACAAAGTTTCAGCCCTTGTGCGTATAATAGGACATACTTCAGTCATGAATGACCCTGGGTTTGCACCTAGAAAGTTACACTCCGAGGCGCAATTCGGGGCAAGGTTGTTTATGGAAGACCAGCAGTCGCCTATCCAACGGAAAGGCAAAGGCTGATACTGCTTGGCACCAGTGACATTGCAACTCATTTCTACAGCTGAGTGAACTGGAGCAACATGAAATAGTGTCTTGTCCAAGAACACAACAGGGAGCCCGGTCCAGGAATCGAAGTCACTATCACATGATTGTAAGTTCAACGCTCTAACCACTGAACCATAGAGAAAATTATATCATAACTTCTGTATATGGATGTACACACACACACGCACTGATATGCATATTTATAGGTAGTTGTAGTGGTGGTGGTAATAGTTAGTAGTTGCGGTGCCGGGCGTGCTATCTTAAATAGAGCACTTCAGATTGAAGAACATAGATAACATTATCAAAACCACTTTACCTTGACAAGAAGTACATATACATGCACACACATGTACGTATGTAATTACATATATAATATAAATATACAGAGGTGCAGCTACATACGAGGGGTTTGAGCCTGATCGCGTCATTTTTGTTTCTGGCTTTACAGTATAGTAAGTACGTTCGCTCCACTAGCAATGTGCAGCAAAGAACTAAGAGCAGTGATCCGATTTCTCTTGTCGGGAGGTGTTTCAGGTGTTGAAAACCATCCACGATGAGCTCGGCTGCAAGAGAGCTTACTGTAGAGCACAAGCTCAAAGATCTTGAGATCTGCCAACGTTTACTCGATCACTACAAAAAATGAGGACGAGGAATTTTTGAGCAGCATAGTCACAGGAGATGAAATGTGGGCCATCATTATGAGTCAGAATACAAAAGACAAAGTATGGAGTGGAAACATCTCAGCTCGTCAGCGACGAAGAAATTCAAGACTCATTCTTTCGCAGGAAAGGTGATGCTAACCCATTTTTGGGACTCAAAAGGGCTTATACTGGAAGACCACCTGGAAAAGGGGTCTAAGATCAACAGTGAAATTAACGTGAAAGTGGCTGAGCACTCCACAGACACGTGTACCTTTAACATAGTTCTTGATGAGATTCAGCGTGACACAGAGTGTGACAAGACTGACCTTTTTGAAATACAGGCACAACAGAAACAGGAAGTAAGAGTGAGAGAAAGTTGTGGTGAAAGAATACAGCAGGGTTCGCCACCACCCCGTGCCGGAGCCCCGTGGAGCTTCAGGTGTTTTCGCTCAATAAACACTCACAACGCCCGGTCTGGGAATCAAAACCGCGATTCCTACGACCGCGAGTCGGCTGCCCTAACCACTGGGCCATTGCGCCCTCCACACATGCACATATTGTATATATGAATCGACATGTTATGTGTGGGATAAACACTGACATACAAGTTAGTAACAAATAAGTTGAAAATACTAATCAAGCGCACGCGCACACACACACACACACACACACACACACACCCTTGACACAG
>NC_068998.1:46314540-46314762 GCF_001194135.2 Octopus bimaculoides
CACACACACACACACACACACACACACCCTTGACACAGTCAGATATAATCACTCCACAGTCACAGATACAAACAGTGGGACTAAGACAACAATAACAGCAGTAGCAGCAACAAGAATAAATATTTGAAGTGTACTGAGAGGGAAGTAGATTGCGAGTGGCTTGTTTTGACATGTATTATGCGGGAGAGAGAGAGAGAGAGAGAGAGAGAGAGAGAGAGAGAG
>NC_068998.1:46314772-46315522 GCF_001194135.2 Octopus bimaculoides
GAGGGAAGGTGGAGGGTAGTGATATATATATAGGATAGGGTGCTAAAAAGTTCCTGGCTTTAAAAGTGTAGGGAAAGGCTTGGTTGGACGCGCAACCTTCCGAGTTCTTTTTCAGGGCTAAACCGAAGGACAGATGCAATAAGTCTTTTACTTGTTACAGTCATTTGATTGAGTACTCAATTTATCGACTCCAAAAGAGAGATTAATGAATGCAAGTGATTAAGTGCAGAGTTGTAATAATGAAAACAGTTGTATGGGTGCGCAAGTAGAGGACCACGGTGCACACGTGGCAAGGTCTAGATTATGCATATGTATATATGTGTGTGTGTGTGTGTTTATGAATAATGAAAATAACCTTATGGATGTACAAGTAGAGGATTGATGGGCAGAGTTAAGATTGTGTGCGTTTGTGGAGTGAGTGACTGTCGTTGACGTAAGAAATGATATTTGGCAGGAAGGACCACATGCAAATTTGTTGAGAGTCGATCAGAGGTAGGTGAGGAACGTATGTATATACATGTGAGTGAACTCAGTACCTCATGGTTGTGAGCCCAACGCTCTAACCACTGAGCCATGCGCCTTCACGAGAAGAAAGCGCATCGGCCGGTGCCCATCCATACCGTTGTTTTCTCTGTTCATACACTGAGCTGTGTCACTTGAAGTTTTTAAGATACACACATTTGCAATCACGCTCATATATATATATATATATATATATATATGTATATATATATATATATATATATATGT
>NC_068998.1:46315898-46317673 GCF_001194135.2 Octopus bimaculoides
CAAACATTAACTACACTAAACTTCGAACTCAAAATATTATGAGAATTAAAGTAACCATGAGATCACCTCAAAGGGTTCGAACTTAGTTCTCTCCAAAGCCAATATGAGCACATCATTTGCACTATGTGAAAAAATATTTCATCAATACTGACGGTGCTCCAGCATGACCACAGCCTTGGAGGTGAATCGTATAAATGAAGGAAAGAATAATAACTGTTCAAACGTTGCCGGTATCAAGTTCACAAGTCTCCCTGAAGCTTAGCCCCAGAGCCGTGCACCTGCTACGAAAATAGGGCTCACGTCATATAATATTCTTTTCTATTCTAGGCTCAAGGCTCGAAATTTTGGGGGAGAGAGCCACTTGATGAGATCGACCCCAGTACGCAACTGGTACTTAATTTATCGACCCCCGAAAGGATAAAAGGCAAAGTCGACCCCGGCGGAATTTGAACTCAGAACGTCACGTCATATAATATTGCTACACAAAGTTTTAATAAAACGAACAAATACAAGGAGCTGTGCTTTACTGGTGATGTCTGTACTCTCATCAACTAGAAGAGCAAACGACTTATGTTTCAGTATTTTTGACTTAATATTGCACTCAATGTCTCCTGACATGTCTTGAATGCGCCTTACTTATTGTGTTGTCAGAAAGTGGAATTTTATTTAGCTCTGATACAGCATCCTCTCCAAACATTGTCCTCACTATTTCCCGGCATGCAGGTAAAATTACAGTTTCAGCGATGGTATGAGATTTCATTTTCCTTGCAACTATCTCCGCCACAGCATAACTTGCTTCTTGTCCTTTGTCACTCAATTTGAACTTTTTGGCAAACATAGAAACTTGCCTTTTATTAAATGCCAATTCTCTTTTAAAATATTGTTCATTTTTGCCTGACAACTCTGGACGTTTAGTTGTTAAGTATCGTTTCAGTTTGGCTGGTGCCATAACTCTATTAGCCAGCTTCTCCCCACAAGCAGTACACAAAGGTGAAGGGCAGTCTGGGTTTCCAGTCCAAGTAAATCCCAGAGCTATGTAGTTTACACAATATTGACGAACTTCTAGCTGCAGGTTAATTCCATCCTTTCTTGGAAATTTCGACGAGGCAGCATCACTGTCAGTGACTGCGGCTTCAACAGACTGCCTCAGACCCTGCGTCTCTTCATCTGCATCTAACTTACGTTTTTTCAGAAATTTATCCATACTTGTAAGGCTGTAAGCAGAATTGTATATACATAAAAGCAAACCTAATAGTGGCAGGACAAAATGATCCTTAAAGTGTAGCGAGTTTAATTATGTAAAATTTAGCTTTTTTTTTTTATTAATGTTTTGTTTTAGTAATAGGTATTTGATTATATTTAAACAATATGCATATGCATAAAATAAATTTTCGGATTTGAATTTAAAATGTCGTTTATTTGTTCATTGTTCTAGAAATCTGTAAGGAATTAATATTTATGCATATTTTCATATTTTATAATTTAGTATCAGTTTCCCTATTTCTTATTTATTTTCTACATATGTAATTCAACTCTCTTTCGAATTTTTAATCTTAACATTTGACCGAATATTAATAGACGTCATACAAGAAAGATTTTTTTACAAAAACGCAGTTAAAATGTTTCTTCCAAGTATAGTCACTCGTATTAGAAACCCATTTGCGGAATTTGAGCCATTTGAAGAACAGTTCACGTTAACAGAAGAATAACTTGCCAGTGTTTTAAATGACAGAACATTAAATTTGAAGCATTCTGAGCTTAACCTGAATGCATTT
>NC_068998.1:46317696-46318319 GCF_001194135.2 Octopus bimaculoides
ATATATATATATATATATATATATATATATATATACATATACATATTCCTTTTAAAAAGCTAAAGATCTTTTAAAAGGCGGATTAACAACAACACATAAATGGCTTACGCAGTTAAAATGTTTCTTCCAAATATAGTCACTCGTATTTTACAAAAGAAAACTAAACCATTATCTAAGCTGGCATGCAACTCACAGATGTGCACGTACATGTACACACCAAGGATCAGGGTCATCTACGCTGGCGTGCAACTCGTACATGTACACATAAGCCTAACATGTACACACATAACTGCACAGGAGAATTAAAAATTACTGTCGATGTAACTTCTTGCGGAATCCCTGGACTACTGGTGGAACTCTAAGGTTCAGCGGAACCCTGGTTGAAAACCACCGAGTCAGAACGTCACGTCATATAATATTCTTTTCTACTCTAGGCACAAGGCCCGAAATTTTGGGGGTGGGGGCCAGTCGATGAGATCGACCCCAATACGCAACTGATCTTTAATTTATCGACCCCAAAAGGATGAAAGGCAAAGTCGACCTCGGCGGAATTTGAACTCAGGATGTCACGTCATATAATATTATTTTCTACTCTAGGTACAAGGGTCGAAATTTTTGGGGAG
>NC_068998.1:46319224-46321246 GCF_001194135.2 Octopus bimaculoides
GGGGGTAAACGTTTCCGATAAAATGTTTGTAAAAACAGACCAGCGTAGCTCATGTTTATGAATGACTGAAGGAATTGACACCTCCAAATGGATACACACACACACACGATTTAATATATATACATACATGCATTCATATATAGACGCACAACACAGTACATGTATTTATCAATATATAATTGGAATTGCATGCGTATGTATAAACGAACATATACACGCATATATTTACGTGCACTTTACACTCACACACACATTCACGTATATGACCTCCACCACCCAAAATATATACGCATGCTTTTAGATATACATACCTGCGTATGCGAGTTTATATGCATGCATTTATGTAAGTATATATGTATGTATATGTTTGTATGTGTGCATGTCTGTATATATATATAAAGGTATCTAACTAAATATATACGTTTGTGTGTGTGTGTGTATAGATAAATAGATAGATTGATAGATAGGTAGATAGACCGATACATTGATACAAGTGTATGTGTGTGTGCATATATATATATATATATATATATATATATATATATATATATATATATATATACACACAGACAAACATATATATCCACACACATAAACATACAAAAACAGACATGCGTTTAAGTATATATCTCCCTCATGTGTGTATACATGCATAAATGTATACCGTAAATCCTCGAGTATAATCCGCATTTTCCCCCAAAATTTAAAGGTCAAAATCCCTAGTGCGTACTATATACGAGGTTAAAAATGAAAAATATTTTCTAAGCAATGTCCGAGTTTCTATTTGCTGTCCGGCAACGTTGATTCAGACGCATTTTGTGATGTCGGGCGCGAAAATACCTTAAGCCAGGGGTTTTCAAACTTTTTGACTTGCAGACCCAAATAGGTTTATTGTCAATTAAAAGATTTCGATTAAAAAACATATATAAAATCAAATTGCCCATAAAAAGTATTTGCTATCCACGGACCCCCTGTCATGTCCTTGCGGACCCCCTGTGGTCTCCGGACCACAGTTTGAAAACCCCTGCCTTAAGCTAAGCCTGAAAGCAATAAAGTCATAAAAGAATCATCCATAACTTGCAGTAAGCAACATTTATTAAAATAAAAGTGTTGTATATCGTCTGCACTGGATGGTACTCAGGATGACGTTGTATGGAAAGATGAAATAAACGAAAGTGAATCTTCTGATGTTGACTATGAATCTGACGATGACGGAGATTTACACTACAATGATGCTGACATGTTTACGGAGGAACAAATGGAACAGTTAATTTGATGCTGAAAGTGACGGTGAATTCGAAGGATTTGAATAAATGTTTTTGCTTTTGTAACTGATTGTGATAAATATGTGAAAGGCAAGTTACTCAATATTTATTTTTCACTGACGTTATTACTGTTATTTCTTTATTTTCTGCCAACAAAAATGCACAAAAAGCTACACGTTTGCATTATGTTATATATACAATAATAATAAAGGACGTTACCTTATATATGTTTACAAATCAAGGGCGATATATAGACCTCCTTGAATCAAGTTAGAGAAGAGGTGCGTATTATACACAAGGTTTAGGTTTTTCAGACATACAGCCCCCTAAAAATCCCCTGCGTATTATACTCAAGGGCGGACTATACACGAGGATTTACGGTATGTGTATATGTACGCGCTAATACATACATATGTGCATGTATGTATGTGTGCCTATGAGTGAGTGTGCATGTGTGTGTGTATTTGAGACAGGCGCTTTAAATATAAACAAATATAAACCAACAACAACAATTACAACAGCAACCTAACAATTACGATACAAATGTGACATACCGGCGTTGTTACGACCATGCTGTGTCTTGTTTCTTGGTTTAGCATTGTTATCTGCAATTAAGGGTATCCTAGTCACTGGTTCAAACTGGCAGAACCACCTCAGTCACCGATGGATAGACTGACTAACAGCCTATCGAAGATAAATCTGAAGGTTCCACTCCCCACCCTTACACGCACACTACACACATGTGAATATATATATA
>NC_068998.1:46321482-46324659 GCF_001194135.2 Octopus bimaculoides
TAGAGAGAGAGAGAGAGAGAGAGAGAGAGAGAGGAAGAGAGATACACGTGTGTGTTTACATATAGAGGGAATGAATGTGGGTGAGGAATGGAGGGAGAGGGTGCGTATATATATATATATATGTGTGTGTGTGTATATATGTATGTATGTATGTATGTATGTATGTATGTATGTATGTATAGTGCGAAGGTCTGTTTATCAGTGTATCTGCTTCTGTAAGTATTAGTTTCGTGTGTGAGTGTGTGTGTATGTGTGCATATATTTGTGTCCGTATATATGTATGTGTGTATATGCATATTCTTCATGAGTGCGTTCGCGAGTACATGCTCACACCTTTATCCACATCCATTTTAAGCATCACGCCCTTCTCTCACAGTTATATACACACACAGAGGCGCGCACACACACACACACACTTGTAAATGTGTGTGTATGTGTGTCCAATGAGAATTGGACCTAAAGACGAATTTTTGAAAGGAATATTCAACAACCACAACAACAACAATCACAACAACCACAACATTCCTGCCTGCTTAAGTGGGTGGAGATGGGATGGAAGGTGTGTTTCTACCCCGTCACCCACTCCTCCCACTACCGCCCCTTAACCTCCTCATCTCTTCGCATTCGCTTCTTCTCGTATCAGTCTTTCTACTCCCCCTCTCCGTCGAACTTCCTTCTCCCCTTCACACTCCCCTGCCTCTCTCCTCCTCCTTATCCGTCTCCCCTCTCTCCTCCTCTTGCTCGTTTCTATTTCTCCTCCCACTCCTCTCCCTCCCTCCTTCTTCCTCCCACTCGCCTCCTCTCCCTCTCCACGTTTCTCCTCTTCACCTCCTCACACCCTCCCCATTTCTTACTGTCCTTCCTTCCTCCCTCCCTCCCCCCTGCTGTTTATTTCTCTATTTTTTAAATTAATTACGTTATGCCCTTCTTCTTATTAATTTCGTTTTCTTCCGAAGTTAAACTCAATAATATTGTTATATTTCGGAGTGGTCATTTATTATTGTTCTTATCTTATCTTATGTCCATTGTCTAGAAATCTTCCGCCACACTTCTGTGACCTCTTCAGCGACTCTTTCATCCACGTTTGAAGAACGAATATATAGTGCGTGTATTTATTTGGCAAGAAAAAATAATAATCATCCCAAAATATTGTTCATAAACGCAAACTCAATAACATTTCATTTTAAGAGAATCTTCAAAAATTCTTCCCTTCTTAAAGAGGCCAAAACCGAAATACTTCCCTTCCACCCGCACCCAATGCCACACCAGGAATCTCTATCTTCCGTTAGGATTGATAGATCTTTAATCTGATGTTGTGCGTCTCTGCCAATAACATCAATTAAGTCGTGGTGTCTTCGCCCTTTATTAGGCCACAGAATTTTCCTGAAGCAATTTCGAAGGTCCTAAGCTGATCAGTTCTGGCATGTAACATATTCTTTCCTACTCTAGGTACAAAGCCCGAAATTTTGGGGGGAGGTGGGGGCAGTCGATTACATCGACCCAGTACGCAACTGGTACTTAATTTATCGACCCCGAAAGAATGAAAGGCAAAGTCGACCTCGGCGGAATTTGAACTCAGAACGTAAAGACAGACGAAATACCGCTAAGTATTTCGCCCGGCGTGCCAACATTTCTTATTTCTTTACTGCCCACAAGGGACTACACACAGAGGGGACAAACAAGGACAGACAAACGGATTAAGCTGATTATATCGAACCCAGTGCGTAACTGGCACTTGTTTAATCGATCCCGAAAGGATGAAAGACAAAGTTGACCTCGGCGGAATTTGAACTCAGAACGTAGCGGCAGACGAAATACCGCTAAGCTTTTCGCCCGGCGTGCCAACGTTCCTGCCAGCTCGCCGCTTTTTAGCATGTAATATATTATGAAAGTAAATGCGGTGAGCTGGAGAATCGTTAACTCGTCGGACAAAATGCTTATCGGAATTTCATCCGTCTTTACGATCTGAGTTGAAATTCCGCTGAGGTCGACTTTGCCTTTCTCAGAGTCCATAAAATAAGTATCTGTTGAGCGCTTGGGGTCGATGTAATCGACTAATCCTTCCCACCAAATTGCTGGTCTTGTGCCAAAATTTGAAACTGACATATTACCAATGTTATGGAATATTTTGTTTCAAAACATAATAACGTATCAATTCATTCTTAAAACGTAAAGGACGTAAAGCAGATGAAACTGCTCACGATATCAACTAAACTTTTGTTGAAGAAATGACCAGTGAGCGGTCATCTCGAAAATGGTTTAAATGATTTAGCAGTGGAGACCTAAGCCTTATGAGTGTAATGGACGCCCATCTGTCATCGATGACGGTCAATTAAAGGTTATCCACGTAAAACCACTCGAGAACTGGCAAAAGAACTTCAAGTTAGGTAGAAAAATACCTTCAACTATTTGCATGGGATCGGAAAATCAAAAAATGCTTGACAAATGGGTACCACATGAGTTGAATGAAAATCAGAAAATGCGCGGACCGAGGCTATAGAAGAACACACTTGCCCAAATTGCCGCGCAGTGGGACTGAACCCAGAACCATGTGGTTGGGAAGCAAGCTTCTTACCACACAGCTACGCCTGGGTGTGTATGTACACAGACACACACACACACACACACACAATCATAGGTTCTAAGGTTATTGGTGTTTATATATATATAGGACAAGAATTTTTTGTATTTTTGTCAGGAACAAATATGAACAATATGAACAGCAACAACAAAACAATAACAACAACATAGTTATTGTGTTGCTGTGGTTTGGTAGAGTCAAGTTCAATAGTTTATCAACTCATGAGACGATCGATGCATGTATGTATGTATGTATGTATGTATGTATGTATGTATGTATGTATGTATGTATGTATGTATGTATGTATGTATGTATGGATTTCGTTTTTGTATTTTGGTTTGGATTTGTGAAATCGTGTTGAAACAAGTTTTGTTGTGAGTAGGGAATGTCATCATACGAACAAAAATTAGTTTAAACACACGCACTGGTTCAATACTACTTACATACATATAAATAGTGATAAAAATAATGATCCTTAGGAAGAATTTATAAATATTTTAATGCATCACTACGCGCGTCTAGGGGCTTTTGAATGCATATTCAAAACGTTTCCCGTAAACGAACTTAAAGGATATATATATATATATATATATATA
>NC_068998.1:46324716-46328060 GCF_001194135.2 Octopus bimaculoides
ATATTTATACACTTGTGGTCACCTTATAGTAGGTATGTATCTAAATTTTGTACGTTCTTCCTCTTTTCTTTTTCTCGCCCCCTTTCTTTCTCACATTTCTTGACCCTCTCTTTCCTTGACTCCCACTTTTCCTCCTCGTTTATCTCCCCTGTACCTTTCCCCTTGTCTCTTATTTTTTTTTTCTAATCCTTCAATCCCGCTTCCCCCTACCCTCTCTCCTCCTTCCACGTGACCACTGTCCAGCCAGCCATGATCTTTCTTTCTTGGCCCGACTGCCGACCGCCGCCAATACTTCTTATGTCCATCTCCTATGTTCCTGCCTTTAGGCTTTCACTTCATACCCGCCAGCTCAATTTGATTCGATCTCAGTCGAAAGACACCTGTTGTTATACTCTTGTTGTTTGTATTTATAATTGTGTACCATGTTCTACGTTTTTTTGTCTTTGTTGCTGTACACATTCGCTAGCTTTCTTACAAAAGAATTTAATGCTCTTAGCTTAGACTTTTCTGGAGAGCAACCAGATCGAACTGTCTCAAGTGTAGCTGCCCGAAACAGTAAGGACTTCTGGTATACTTCACTGAGGAAAGAAAGCCACGAATGACCCATCTCTTTTTGCCTATCCTTCTAATTGTTATTTCTCCTGTTCGCCAAATTCTTATTGGTTGCTCTATCTTTTACTTCTAAATTCATTGCATTGTATATGTTGGAGCTAGTCTTTCTTTTATTGATGTTGATGATACTAAACGATATTTATTGTATTAGTTTCATTTACATTTTAAATTTTAGCTAAAGAAACATGTTTGGTAGCTATTAAATTTTAGCTAAAGAAACATGTTTGGATATTTCAGATTTTGTTAAAATCTTGGAAGTTGTTTGAGGATTTATTTATCTATTTTTGTCGCTATTAACTAATCATATTTAGATGCGTTTCAGAATAGTGTTGCTCACATGATGTCCCTCTACTACATCCAATAATCGTCTGAACAATTGGAACCGTGAAACTCATAGTTAAGACTCGAGAAACTTCAGTTATATATAAATATATATGCGCGCTCTCTCTCTCGGTAATTTATTCCTCATTTGTAAACATATACGTTCAACATAATATACGTGTGCACGTGACTGTGTTCATACACACTTATATATATATATATATATGTATGTATGTATGTACGTATGTATGTATGCATATATGTATATATATATATATATATATATATATATATATATATATATATATATATATATATATATGCGTGTGCGTATGTGTGTTCTTTATACAAATATATATCTACATATAAATATATATATACGTATGTCTGTATATATGTGAGCACATACACAACTGCACATGTACATATATATGTGTGTGCGTGTGTGTATACACACATATATATATATACATACATACATATATATATATATACATATATATACATACATACATACATATATATATATATACATACATACACATACATACATGCATATGCACACACATATATATGTACATACGTACATACACACACACACACACACATATTAACACACAAATTTGTACACAATTTTTATTGACTATTTTATTCCGCATTCGGAAACAGAAACGTTCCTCATTATGTGTCTTAGTGTGTATGTGCATATGCATGTCTGTACATATGTATACACACACACACACACACACACACACTCACGCAGCACACACGCACGCACACACACACACACCCATATAAAATGAATGAATGAATGTATACATATATAAGTGATGTGGAGTGGACTATAAATTCCATCGAACTAAAACTAATTATCTTCTAATTTGCAATTTAATATTTAATTTAATATGTGTGTGTGTGTGTGTATGCGTGTATGTGTGTGTGTATTTGTGCGTGGTTCTTTACGGTACTTCCTATCATCGTAAGTGGCAGACTTCAATCACAGACTCTTGGATACTTGAACCAAAAGGAAATAAGGAGGAAAATGAAACCGAAACAACTGCGATTGCAACTAATGGCTGCTGCTGCTGCTACTACTACTACAATGACTACAACGACGACGACGACGACCACTACCACCAACAGCACAACCACTACTACTACTACCACCACCACCATCAATACTACTACGACTGCTACAACTATCACCACCACCACAACTACCACTAGTACAACCGACAACACAACCACCATCACTATTACTCCTACAGCTGCTACCACCACCACCACCACCATCACCACAACTCCACCATTAATATTACTACTAATACTACTACCACTACCACTACTGCTGCAATTCAGAGTTAACACAAGAAGAGCTGCTACATGCTCTTTCCACCTGACAGAAAATCAAAAAAATCAAAAGAGGTAATGTCGACCTGGGCGAAATTTGAACTCAGAACAGAAAGAGCCGAAAGATTTGCCACCTAAGCATATTGTCCAGAGTCCTAACTATTCAGCCATATTGCCGCCTTATACCCATCAGAATAATAACAACATATTCCGCTGGAAGGGTCTTATAATATTTAAATCAAGCACAGCACAGACTGTTCTGCATACAACAGATGGTATTTAATTAATAACCAGCCGTTTAAAGTACAAATAAGAAAAAATTAAGCTAACCATCAATGTGCTAGGCTAATTTACGACGGCTTTCTATAGTAGTTGATCTATACTGTTGAAGGGGAAAGGAAGCAGGATACGACTTCTCTGAGAAGCTGTCAACAAACCGTGAAACGGTCCGTCAGGAGACTCAATCAATTTCTTTATACGCACATCAGTAATACTGTGATTTCAAATTTTGGCACAACGTCAGCAGTTCTCAGAGAGAGAGAGAGAGAGAGTAAGGCAATTACATCGACCCCACTGCTCAACTGGTACTTGTTTTATTGACCCAAAAAGGATGAAAAGCAAAGTCGACCTCGGTGGAATTTGAACTCAGAACGTAAAGCCAGACGAAATGCTGAATTAGCATTTTGTCCGGTATGTTAATGTTTATGCCAGGTCGCATTGGCGACATTAGTAATACTGAAAGAATGTATTTACATTCTCATTCTTATGTAACAAACAGTGAGTGTTATCAATATCCAAATACATTCCGGATCTACTGATTTATTTTGTTGTGTACACACACACACACTCACTCACACACATGTATGCATACACACACACACACACACACACACACACACACTCACTCACACACATGTATGTATACACACACACACACATATACATATTTACAACACACTTGTACATATAAGGAAAAACTTATAAATACACACTGCAATATATATGCAAATGCGCGTACATGTACACATACATGCATACATACATACATATATATATATATA
>NC_068998.1:46328435-46331411 GCF_001194135.2 Octopus bimaculoides
ACTTTTATAAATAGCACCTGACCTCTTATCCGGATTCCAGATGACCGCAACTACCAAAATGCGGGCTGTTTTTGAAGTTGTTCGCGAATTTGGTTAATTTCCACACGGTGTGTTAAAAATAGTCTTGTTTACTATTTTTAAATGGGTTGATAAAGATTACACACACTCTGCTTTGCATGAGTTTTAAATTGTACATGTATCTGTCAAATAACATCATGTTTCCTTATTTTCCTTACTCTTTTACTTGTTTCAGTCATTTGACTGTGGCTATGCTGGAGCACCACCTTTTTAGTCGAGCAAATCGACCACAGGACTTATTCTTTGTAAGCCTAGTACTTATTCTATCGGGCTTTTTTGCCGAACCATCTATGTATGTATGTATTCTCATGCATATAGTTTTGTTGGGCGTTGTCAATAACGTGGTGTGCAATACATACATACACGTTGTTAAATCTTGTTATATGTTTGTGAAAAGGAAGACTAGTAACACTTTCAGACTAGAAACAATCTCCATAAATAATTTGACTGTTTCCCCTGTATCTGACGAGGAATGCTACAAGTGTCTAGGGGTGGATGAAAACCTGTCTTACAATGGCACCTGTAACAAAACACGTGCCACTAAAGAATATCACAGCCGAATAAAGAAAATATGGACCTCGGAACTCTCTGCATTCAATAAAACAGTGGCTCTCAATGTGTTTGCAGTGCCAGTACTCATACCAACATTTGGGCTGCTTGACTGGATGCTTGATGAGATCCGAGCCATTGATGTGAAAACCCGAAAAATATTAAGCTCACATAATTTCCACATAAACAGTAACGTAGATCGCCTCTACCTAAAACGAAAACAAGGCGGCGCAGTGGCTTAACGTCGATCCAGAATACCTTTGAATGTCCTATCATATCCCTTCGGCAAAATCTTCTAACCGCCAAGTGTCGAAGTGCATCTCTTGACCAAGTTTGTATACATGAGGCTGATAACACCATAAAACTTGGCAGGCAGTTCCTTGAGCAACATTCCTTGTCTGATAACCTAAAATACATGTTAGCCACTGTCCGGAAGATTTTTGTGTCCCTCGGATATTACAGTTCTATATTTAAGAGATGATGAATTATTTACATTATTTACATTTGACGGATATTTGTCCTCATCTTGTTTGTTGTTAACACAACGTTTCGGCTGATATACCCTCCAGCCTTCGTCAGGTGTCTTGGGGAAATTTCGAACCTGGGTTCTCATTCCTAACGATCCAACGGTTGTAATGGATCCTCTCACGGACGAGGGCATGTCCTGCCCTTTCCGCTACTCTTCTAGCTTTATATGAATCCACTGGTGTCATTATATTCAAGCCAGGTGGTATTAGCTTTGAGTCTCTACATCTACACAGGAAAGTTAGATGGTTTGAAAGACGAGCTAGTTTTTGATGGAGTTTCTCTATATGTCTCCAATGAAGTCTAATGTCGGCTCCCTCGGATATGTATTGTGTTTTTAAATACAATACCATTAGAAATGTTACTTTCGGGCGAATAGCAGAGTGAAATTGCTTTTCATCAACGCATTTACATTGAAGATGATACATAAATGGCTATTTTAATCTACTGTTTCAGTAGCATATTGATTTTCATTCAGCTTGGCTGCTATTCGCAATACCAGTGAATGATTATTCGTTGTTTTCGTATACGTAGATGGCGAGAAATCTCATATAAACACGAGGCTGGCTGTGAATACACGCCATTGACAACGCCCAAAAAGCAAGAAGTGCATCATGCGTCCTCGCTAGCCGCTGTTGCGACAATTTTCGTCTGGCTTTCATATATATTATGTTTATTGTGTTTTTAAACACTCCACGTTCATTAGAGATCTTGACTCCGGACAAAAAACCGCAAAAAATTTGCCTTTCGGCAATGTATTTATATTAAACATAATACACAGATGGTTATATTAATACTGATTGACTTACACACACACACACACAAGCACACATATGTATATATATATATATATATATATTACATTTTGGACGAGCAGAACAAGTTACAAAGGGACACGAAGACAGAGGGTTTTGTGTATAACAATTATCAAACTTGATTGATATGTACCGTCACGAAACTATTGACTCTTGAGTCACTTTACACTTTGTGCTGATTACACGTTTTGATTTCTGTGTCTTGTTTGTACTACAAATCTATATAAGTATATGTATTTATGAATGCACACCCATACACACACACACACACACACACATATATATATATATATATATATATATATATATATATATATATATATATATATATATATACATATATGTATATGTATATATGTGTGTGTGTGTGTACATGTATTAGCATAAGAGATAAGATAAAGAAGAGGACCACATTTTGACTTCTTAACCGCCTGTATTACCACAACCACAATCACCACCAGCACTACAACCCGCCACCACCACAACCACTCACCACCACACACCACCACCAATCGCGGTTTCGATTCCTAGACCGGGCGTTGTGAGTGTTTATTGAGCGAAAACACCTAAAGCTCCACGAGGCCCCGGCAGGGGATGGTGTCGAACCCTGCTGTATTATTTCACTACCACTTTCTCTCATTCTTACTTCCTGTTTCTGTTGTGTCTGCATTTCAAAGGGTCAGCCTTGTCACACTCTGCTTCACGCTGAATCTACCCGAGAACTACGATAAGGGTACACGTGTCTTTGGAGTGCGCAGCCATTTGCATGTTAATTTCACGAGCAGGCTGTTCCGTTGATCGGATCAAATGGAACCCTCGTCGTCGTAAGCGACGAAGTGCTACGATTTTAACCTATAAGGTTTTTCCTCCCCATATTTGGCATCATATATATATATATATATATATATATATATACATATATTACTCTTTACTCTTTTACTCTTACTTGTTTCAGTCATTTGACTGTGGCCATGCTGGAGCACCGCCTTTAGTCGAGTAAATCGACCCC
>NC_068998.1:46331894-46334803 GCF_001194135.2 Octopus bimaculoides
TATATATATATATATATATATATATATATATATGTGTGGAGGTGCTTACCTCCCCTGTTTGAAAACTTCCGGACACAGAACGCTTGTGTCACATAGCCAACTGGAAACGATGTTTCCTGTGGCTAAATAGCAGTAGCATTCTTCCCTTTCCTGGTACTCCCACATTAAGTTGGCAACAAACTATCACTTTATCGTGGTGCTACTCTATGAGTCTCTCTGAGAGATTTAGAAATGCAATATTTCTAATATATATATTATAACATCGACAACAGTAACAACTCGTGGCGCACCATTTGGGAACCAATGTTCTACCATCTCAAGCAGAGTAATACACTGCATGATGTAGTCCTAGGTACACGTAACCAGTAAAAAAGCTGGAATGTTTACAATATAACATTACAGAAAAGTTTTGATGTCAACCTTGAAGATAAGACGAGCAGCAGCGATCGAAACACCGCCACCACCACCACCAACGACAACAACAACAACAACAACAACGAGAACAATAATTATAAGAAAATTATGGCAGAACAGGGAAGATGACACGGGTTCAAGTCCAGAGCCATACCAGCTGTAGCTCAAGCTGCAAGAGAGGAGATGTCAGAGGCGTGAAAATTTCTTTTTTCATGCTTGTTTGATAACCTAGAATTTACAGAAAGATGTCAGTGGAAATGTGTGAGTGTGTGTGTGTATGTGTGTGTGTGTGTGTGTGTGTGTGTGTGTGTGAGTGAGTGACTGTGTGCGTGTCTATAGTTGTATGTGTTTGTGTGTGTGAGTGTGTATAGTTTTACATATATTTTATGGTTGCATGTGTTCATGGTTTTATCTATCTATCTATCTATCTATCTATCTATCTATATGTGTGTATGTGTGTGTGTGCGTGAGTGTGTGTGTGTGTACGCGCGCCTGTGTGTATGTATATATACAAACACACATACGGACGTACGTACGTTTGTATGTATGTATATATGTATGTACGTATGTATGTACGTATGCATGCATGCATGTATGTTTGTATTATGTATGTATGTATGTATGTATGTATAAAGTTAAACGGATGTGTGCAGGGGTATTTATGTGAAGTCGTGTCCGTGTGTTAATAATTCAGAGATATACGCAGAAGGTGAATGTAGAGGTGATGAATTGCAAGCAGCGGCGACGGTGGTAGTGGGTAGTGGTACTGGTGGTGTTGTTAATCGTCATGGTCGCGTTGTTGTTTGTAGTTAAAAGCGACAGAGGTGAGGTTGTGGTCGGCGGTGGTGATGGGGGGTAGGGAGAAGATATAGTGATGAAGTTGTGGCGGTGGCGGTGGTGTTAACGGTAGTTGTGGTGTTGGCATCAAATCAACCCTAGCACAGCGCCGCCATCTTTCGAGAAATCAGAAATGACGCGAATTAACAGAGATGATGAAAATCCTGATCGCCCTTCCTTCCAACTACCCAACCAGCCAACCCTAAATTTACAATTGGGACCCTAAATTTACAATTTCGGGTCTCTGTCTTTTTTTTGTTTACTCTTGCGGGTTCGAGGTCGTTTTGTGTCCTTATGTTTTCGAACAGGGGAGATCAGCACCTCCACCCAGATAAACCTAGCATCCACGGACTAGTTTCATGTTTATTGCCCTTCATCAGCGTGGAGTAGCTTGGCTTGCTAGATGTCACTGCTAATCCGCTGTCGAAAACATATAGAATTCAGAGTGAAACACACACACACACACACACACATATATAATTGTATGTATATGTATTGACAGGGACTGTAATTGCCCGAATACACCGGTCGAGAATTCCCTATACTGATCGATCAGTTTCGGCTAATTCCGTAGATCGACACTACGGAATTAGCCGTACAGGGAATTCTCGATTGGTGTTTTCGGCCAATTAGTCCCTGTCAGAACATGCGTATACAACTATGTGCTTTACCTACAGCATTAATGTAGGTGAGTGGAGGTGCAATGGCCCAGTGGTTAGGGCAGTGGACTCGCGGTTTCGATTCCCAGACCAGGCGTTGTGAGTGTTTATTGAGCGAAAACACCTAAAGCTCCACGAGGCTCCGGCAGGGGATGGTGGCGAACCCTGCTGTACTCTTCCACCACAACTTTCTCTCACTCTTACTTCCTGTTTCTGTTGTGCCTGTAATTCAAAGGGTCAGCCTTGTCACGCTGTGTCACGCTGAATATCCCCGAGAACTACGTAAAGGGTACACGTGTCTGTGGAGTGCTCAGCCACTTGCACGTTAATTTCACGAGCAGGCTGTTCCGTTGATCGGATCAACTGGAACCCTCGACGTCGTAGGCGACGGAGTGCCAACATCAATGTAGGTGTTCTAACACCCTGGTTATATTTCATGACAATTATAGTTTTCCTTTTTGGTAACACACTGCACACGACTGTCTATATATATATATATAAAACACCAACAACGATTCAAAGAATCTAAGTGAAGTCACGGTAAACTCTCTGCGGTAAGCCAACTATTCACCGCCCATAGAATGTTATGATGATAAATTTCATTCATTACGTTATAACACAACTATAAATGAGTATCTATATGCGTGCTTATAGGCGTGTACGGCGCGTCGGAGATGTATACGAAACAGCTGTCAAAATGAATCAAGATGAATAAGGAAAAGCTGTCAAAATATGAACCATTTTATTTCTCACTTCTCCCAAATTTGATTACATACATACAAGTGTGTCCGTGCGTGCGTGTGTGTGTGTTGTGTGTCTTGTGTGTGCGTGTTTATCTGAGTGTGTGTGTTTGATTTTAGATATTATAAAAACTAGGACTCAAACCCTGTATCGATCGCTTTTATGTTACCAACTACAATACAGAGTACCTGCCGAAAGCTAAATCGTCAATCTCTTATCACTAAAAGTCTAGTTATAATGTATTTTATGTAATATATA
>NC_068998.1:46335749-46338122 GCF_001194135.2 Octopus bimaculoides
AGAGAGAGAGAGAGAGAGAGAGAGAGAGAGAGAGAGAGAGAGAGAGAGAAAGAGAGAGAAAGAGAGAGAAAGAGAGAGAAAGAGAGAGAGATAGAGAGAGAGAGAGATAGAGAGAGAGATAGATAGATAGAGAGAGAGAGAGAGAGAGAGAGGTTGTATCTGAGCGATTTATAGTTGTTCTCTTAGAAAAACTGTGAAACGACAAAATAAACATCACGAGATGGTGGACGTTTGCCGCCCAGTTATGTTCAAAGCTTTTTACGAGTGGCTTTTTCCGTAATCAACAGTTTAAACACACATATACTAAACGCCTGTCTCGCTTGAAGCGCTTAACTTAAAGTAGATTTAAATATGGGTAAATAACAAAACTAAAAATAAATGAATAAAGTAGTATTTATATAGCTAGCTAGATAGGTAGATAGGTAGATAGATAGATAGGTAAGTAGATTGATAGAGTGATAGAGTGATAATTATTAAGTAAATGGTTAAGAAAATGGCTTCATTGGTAGATAAATATATACATATATATGAGTGTGTTATACAGGGTGTCCACAAAGTCTGGGTACATGGGATTAACACATACTTTAAGAAATTATTATTTCTTATATTTAATTGTTTATGTTATGATTTTATTTATTCCATGTACCCAGACTTTGGGGACGTCCTGTATAATTAAAAGTTTTATATATATATATATATATATAATATGTATATATATATATATATATATATATATTGGGGTCACCCCATAAATAATGCGTTTTCTTTTCAGTTGTATGAACTAAATGTTAGAGAGGGACGAAATAAACTACCTGCATCAATTTGCTATAAAAGTAGTAATTTTACCTTGTCCTTATTCTTAGTGCAAGTTTTGAAGAGTGCAGTTCGATTTTAACAGTTATTTTTTCAAAGTTATAATGGAATTAACAAAGGAGCATATTCGGCATATTTTGCTTTTTTTAGTACAATAAAGGAAACAACGTAACGGAAAATGCGAGGAATATCAATGCAGTATATGGGGATCGGATAATAAGCGTTAGCCAGTGTCAACAGTGGTTCCAAAAATTCCAAGCTGGAAATTACAGCCTAGAAGAAGAGCCTCAACTTGGAAGGTCTGTAGAGCGCGACGAGGACGTCCTGGTAGAACAAAGTCTCATCGGAACTGTTGAGGAACTAGCAGAGAAGCTTGGATTTGGTCATTCAACCGTTCATCGACACTTGCGTGCCATCGGAGAAGTCATCAAATTGGGTCAATGGGTTCCTCACAAACTTTCCGAGTCTAATGCTCGGCCACATACAGCGAGGATGACATTCCAAAGGCTGGAGCAGTGTGAATGAGAACTGATGCCCCACCCACCATATACGCCGGACATTGCCCCATCTGATTATCATTTATTCCAGTCTTCAAAATCATTTGAACGGAAAAAATTATGAATTCTGTAGACGAGATCAGAACAGTACTGGAGGAGTATTTTTCGTCGTGGACAAGTGAATTTTAGAAGAGGCGCTTTGCAAGTCTACCAGATAGATGGAAGAACATTGTAGAAAATGAAGGAGAGTATATTTTAGATTAAAAAAAGAAGTTTGTTTATCTTAATTTTGAAACATAAAAAGTAGCATGTATAAAAAACCGCATTATTTATGGGATGACCGTATATATATATATATAATATATCTAAAAAGTTTCTAGTAATTTTAAAGTTAATCTGGGAAGAAGCGAAACTATTCGAGTCAAGTGTGTGTGTGTGAGTTCGTGGGAGCGTGCAGATATGTATGTATGTGTGCATGGGAAGACAGCGAGGTCAGTGCTAATTACATCTCGCCACCATATTCCTCGATAATAAGAAATAATGGCAATAATCCAATACCACACCAACAGCTGTCTTCAAGAACCACCAACGCCACCATTCCCTCTACAACTCTACGTTTCTTCAATTTCCTCTCTTACAACTACTGTAGAACAAGTGCTTTTCTTTCTGGCTACCAAACACCTCTTATACTTCTTCCTCCTATCTGTACTATGTTAACTTGGTTAAGTATAAAATATTAAGAAAGTTAAATATATTGTTAACCTAGTTAATTATATTACTAGCGGGAGCCGTGAATATTTCACGGAGCTAATGGTAAGCTTATTGGGTTATTTCTGAAAACTTTATCCGACAGTATAAAAGTCCACACACACACACACACACACACACAAACAAATATTTTCTAAGTGAGGCTGTACTCTCTCGTGATTTACGGTCTTCTGTTAGCAACAGAATAGACAAAAAATAGACAAAAAATTCCACCATATATGTATCGAGTTCTTTTTATATCTTTCATTTTTAAATCCACGCGGATATATACGGTTATGTATGTGCGCGTGTGTGT
>NC_068998.1:46342620-46343258 GCF_001194135.2 Octopus bimaculoides
TATATATATGACGGGCTTCTTTCAGTTTTCGTCTACCAAATCCACTCACAAGGCTTTGGTCGACCCGAAGCTGTTGTAGAAGAGACTTGCCCAAGGTGCTACGCAGTGCGACAGAACCCGGAACCATGTGGTTGGGAAGCAAGCTTGTTACCACACAGCCACTCATATTAAAAATAACACACATACACATATATATATACATACACATACACATACATATGTATGTATGTAGTTATTTATGAATGATTCATCTAAAACAAAGCAAGCGCTGACACTCCTCCCATTACCACCGTTTGATCACGCCCACTACGTGAGTGGCTCCCTCCCGCCACTAATTTCCAACTAATCAAAATACAGCGACTATATTTCTGTATCCTAACCAATCCTGAGGCTTTTCATCTTTGTAGGTTAATGCATGATTACAAGCATCTCAATGCTTACAAACACACACACACACACACACACACACACACACACACAACAGACACGCACACATACACAACAGACACACACATGTACCTATGTATGTATGTATGTATGTATGTATATGAATGTATGTTTGCATGTATATGAATGTATATATATATACATACATATATGTAAAGACGTCACGCATCCTCTTGCAAGAACGTTTTATA
>NC_068998.1:46344663-46345997 GCF_001194135.2 Octopus bimaculoides
GGTTAGGGCAGCGGACTCGCGGTCGTAGGATCACAATTTCGATTCCCAGACCGGGCGCTGTGAGTGTTTATTGAACGGAAACACTTAAAGCTCCACGCGGATCCGGCAGGGGATGGTGGCGAACCCTGCTGTACTCCTTCACCACAACTTTCTCTCACTTTTTCTTCCTGTTTCTCTTGTACCTGTATTTCAAAAGGCCAGCCTTGTCATACATTGTGTCATGCTGAATCTCCCCCGAGAACTACGTTAAGGGTACATGTGTCTGTGGAGTGCTCAGCCACAACGAAATCAGTCCAATAAATTTCTTTAGTTCAGAGTGATCAATGTCCTTCCATTTATATTTGTGAACGATCTGACCTTCAATATTTGTCCATTTACAAATTGCTTCAAGAAGATTCTGGCGCATAAACATAGTAAAACATGTTTCAATGCTATCGCAAGACCTTTAAGCGAAACAGGATGGTCCACATTCTTGGCATACAATATTGCAAGGTGAAGTTCTTACTGCTGCTTGAGTAAGAGGATTGGAATGCCAAACTTCTTGTCTGTCTCTAGAAACATATTACTCATTCATATTTGGGTGGCTTGCAGATAATTGTTTTTGGGTATTTTCGTCATCTGATGACACAGAACCTAAAGTATCCAGCACACAATCACTTTCACCATCATCTTCGGAGTAATAGAAGGAATCACTACTATCTTCTTCCCATTCTTCATCTAATTCCAATAACCTTTTCGATATTTGGTCTTCACTCAAGTTTTCATGCCTAGGTATATTGGAAAGCACAAGAGAACTGCATGAAACTTGACAGCAGACTAAAGGTAGATATTGTTCTCTCACATATTTATACTCTCCTGAAAGATGATGTAATATATTGTAAGAATTGCATCACCCTACAACCTAGCAGATTGAAGGTGATGCAATACCACACAAATTTACAGGAATATTTTCATAATTTTCTCTATTTTATCTAAAATTCAGTAAATAAATTGAATACAATTTTATTTATTTTATACCTGATAAATATCTAGGAAAATTATATTTTATTCTGTTTAGAATGACAAGAGTATTGTCTGGATTTGATTCGAGGGTCCAATGGGCCCATAATGGGAATTATTGCATAAAGTAGAGAAAAAAATGCAATTAGATTTGAAAGCAACAGCCGCAGAGCAACTTTTCTGTAATTTGAAAAGAAATTGACTCTTACACAAGGACAATTGATCGAAATCAAACACATAAGAATGGCTTTGTCTATCAAACTGAAATGTAGAACACATTTACCACTCCTGTGTTTATGAGGGTGAGGTGTGCGAGGTTGAGAGTCGGGGGAGTG
>NC_068998.1:46346166-46348052 GCF_001194135.2 Octopus bimaculoides
TAGAAAAGAAAAACAATGACACAATGCTGTCGGTGACTCAGTGGTTTACAACGGCATCAGTAGAAACGTGTCAGCGTCCTGTTAGGGACGAAACAGTTTAGCACTTCATAAATAGTCAGTATCCCCCTGCTCTTGAATATAAGTAAACCAGAAGTAAAATATTATTTCTAAAGCGCAATACACACACACACACACACAAACATGCACGCTCTTTGTCCTAGTATCTGTACCTCTCTCTCTCTCTCATAGCCTCTCTACTTGTTTATATATCTATATCTCCCCCTTCACTCTCACCCTTGTTCTCTTTCTTTCTACCTCCCTGTCTCTATGACTCTTTTCCCTCTGTCTGTCTGTTTCTCTCTCTCTCTCTCTCTCTGTTAAACAAACTGTGATTCTTTTCCTACTGTAGTTGTTCTACTTATTCGTGTCTTTTTCACTACTGAGACAAATATGAAGGACTGGACTTTCTCCTCTGACCAGTCTCCCTACCCCCACCCCGCTGAGTCTTCCTTTTTTTCTTTTAATTTATTCTCTTTGAAAGGAGTGTAAAAGTTTTTAAAGCTTTTTTCGTTTTTTTTTCTCCGTATTGGTTTCAAATTTTGGCACAAGGCCAACAAATTGATTACATCGACTCCCAGTGTTCAACTGATACTTATTTTATCGACCCCGAAAGGATGAAAGGCAAAGTCGACCTCGGCGGAATTTGAACTCAGAGCGTACGGCAGACGAAATACCGCTAAGCATTTCGCCCAGCGTGCTAACGACTCTGCCAGCTCACCGCCTTTAATAACATCATAATATTACTTAATAATTCAAGGCAGTGTACGGGCGAAATGCTTAGCGGTATTCCATCCGTCTTTACATTCTGAGTTCAAATTCCGCTGAGGTCGATTTTTGCCTTTCATACCTTCGGGGCCGATGAAACGAGTACCAGTTGAGCACTGAGTCGATGTAATCGACTAACCCCCAACCCCCAAAACTTTGAAGACCTTGTACCTAGAGTACAAATAATAATTATTTAATAATTGGCTCTTTTCTGTTTGGCTGGAGCTGTGGAAATTTCAAAGTTTATTGAAAATTTTTTAATTTGGTGTATTTATGTAGTTTTCCAAGCTGAATCTCAGGAGATATTTAACTTTTTTCAGAAAAAAAACAAAAAAAAAAACATTATAGAGGTTTAAAGTTTGATAATTTTCACCCAGTCAGAAAACAGGATATGGACGATGTCATTCTTTGTGTGACCTTCCGAAAATAGCACGTTTTGATATGAAACTGTAAACAAATGAAGTACTGGCGGAATTCCATTTTACGCACATGTAACTCCTCGTAACTTTTTTATTTTGAGGAATTTTCAGGAAACTTTTGCGAATTTATATTCTACACACGGGAATTCATACGATTAAATAAATAAAAAAAAAACATTGTTGGGGTGCGTGATTTAAGGCCTATTTAGCTGCTATTTTTAGTGCATCTCACGACCATCTCAATGACCCGACCCAGCAATTTCTCATCACGACACAGTACGGATGAACGAATGAATGGGAATATATCAAAGATTAGAAACAACAGCAGCAGCAACAATAATAACAACAAAATCCCAGATTAAAATAAACGTGGAAGCGGCTGAGTGGTTAAGAAACCCGCTTCCCAACCATGTCGCCTTCGGTTCAGTCCCAGTTCATAGCAGTATATAGGCGCAGGAGTGGCTGCGTGGTAAGTAGCTTGCTTACCAACCACATGGTTTCAGGTTCAGTCCCACTGCGTGGCACCTTGGGCAAGTGTCTTCTACTATAGCCTCGGGCCGACCAAAGCCTTGTGAGTGGATTTGGTAGTAGACGGAAACTGAAAGAAGCCCGTCGTATATATATATATATATATATATATAT
>NC_068998.1:46348407-46350413 GCF_001194135.2 Octopus bimaculoides
TATGTATGTATGTATGTGTGTGTATATGTATTAATCGAAAATAAAAACAGACAACAAAAGTCAAAAGAACGTGGTATGTATGTATGTATGTATGAGCGTGTTTATGTTTGTCCGTGTCCTTCACCACCATTTGACAACTGGCGTTGGTTTATTTACGTCCCCGTAAAATACCGGTTCGGCAAATGACATCCGATAGAATAAATATCAGGCTTTAAAAAAAAAAAAAAAGTATTGGGGTGGATTTCTTAAAAAAAAAAAACCCGTCAAGATGGTGCCCCAGCATTGCCGTAGTCTAATGACTGAAAAAAAAATATAAAAGATAAAAGTTAAAGATAGTTTTTACCTGTTTAGGAAAAATTTAGCATATTTAGTGTCTGATATGGAGATTGTTATTAAATCAGTTAACATCCAAGTTCTGTTCGTTGCTCAAAGCACCGACGATATTTATATGCTCAAACACACACATACACACACACAGGCACACGCACACGCGCGCCCACACACACACACACAAAGGATGTTGTTATCTCGGTGTGTGTAAGTGCGTGTGTGTGTGTGTGTGTGTGTCTGTGAGTGTGTATGAAAAACTATACAAAGCGTATTGTGACCAGCGATGTGTAACAAAATTCGATAGACTAATCCAGTGCAGGACTGCACGGTATATATATATATATATATACAATTGTGTGTGTGTGTGTGTTGTCATATAATATATATATGTATATATATATACATATATATGTGCGTGTGTTGTCATATATATATATATATGTGTGTGTGTGTGTGTGTGTGCGCGTGTATAAATATACACACCTACATATGCATATGTATAAACTATATATGTATGTGCACGCATGTTTGAGTATTTGTGTGTTTAGATGCGTAGCTCTCTTGACACTTGAATAGCAGCTTCCGTCCGGACTTATGACACTCCTAGATCTGTGTTGTATTCTAATCAAATCCTGTAGCTATTTTCATAGTTTTAAAAACAAACCCTTGTTATGTGAAAGCTATGTGACCCCCACAAAACTACAACACAAAATCCAAGGACTCATTTTAGTGAAAACAAAAAAGAAGTGATATAAGTGCTCATGATGGTACTAGAGCAGGGGTTTTCAAACTGTGGTCCCCGGACCACAGGGGGTCCATGGACAGCAAATACTTTTTATGGGCAATTTGATTTTATATATGTTTTTTAATCGAAATCTTTTAATTGACGATAAACCTATTTGTTAAATACTGTTAAATAAATAAATGTAAAAATATGTGTTATTTTAAGCAAATATTTATGTGTAAATTTCATAAGCGTTTATAAGGGGGTCCCTAAGGTAAAGCCTGAAATATAAAGGGGTCGGCAAGTCAAAAAGTTTGAAAACCTCTGTACTAGAGTACCCAAACTATCAACAACGAGGGAACTATTGTTGTAAAATGTACACGATGAAAGTTGGAATTGAGAGAATGAGGATGTAAAAATAAATGCTAAAAATAGCAAACAATTCAGTATTTCCCAAATATTTCACAGCTTTGATTATTTTAAGGATGTACAATAAATTGTGGTCACCTCTTTAAAGGGTTTTAGTCGAAGAAATCGACCCCCAGAACTTATTCTATGTAAGCTTAGTACTTATTCTATCGGACATTTTTGCCGAACCGCTAAGTTACGGGGACGTAGAAACACGAGCATCGATTGTCAAGCGACAGCGGGGGGACAAATACAGATACATACCCAAACACACACACACATACATATGCAAACATATACATACATCTATATATACGACGGGCTTCTTTCAGTTTCCGTCTACCAAATCCACTCACAAGGCTTTGGTCGGCCCAAGGCTATAGTAGAAGACTATATATATATATATATACATACATATATACGACGGGCTTCTTTCAGTTTCCGCCTACCAAATCCACTCACAAGGCTTTGGTCGGCCCGAGGCTATAGTAGAAGACTATATATATATATACATACATATATACGACGGGCTTCTTTCAGTTTC
>NC_068998.1:46353017-46354299 GCF_001194135.2 Octopus bimaculoides
CTATAACAGATAGTATAAATATCTTTTCCTATTGAAGAGATGAAAATTTGGTTAAAATATAAGAAAATGGCGTAGGCGGCATGGTGGCGGATTAGGATCATGGAAGATGATGATAACGGTAGCTGACAACATTCGACATGGGTGGGGTGGGTAAGTTAATGTAAGAAAGGGGATCGGGTTGTAACAGGAGAGCGGAGTGTGGGGGGTATTTAGAAATGTGATGGGCTGGAGGACAATGGCGGAAGAAGTAGGGATTTGAGAGTTAACGTGGAAGTGGTGCAAACTAAAGGAACTTACCTTATCTAAATATGGAATAGGAAGGGGGCACACACACACACACATGTATGTATATACATCTACACATATACACACACGTATATATATATAATACACACACACACACACACATATATATATCCAGGTATCTATATACATATTTATATGCATATCTATGTATATATACACATAGATATATATGTGCATGTATACGTATGTATGTGTATATGTAAATATATATATATATACATATATATATATATATATATATATATATATATAGATAGACATACTTATATATACATATATATGTACGCACATACATACGCACACACACACGCATATATATATGTATATATATACATACACACACACACACACACATATATATATATAAAATATGTAAGTATGTATATATGTATGTATGTATGTATGTATGTATGTATGTATGTATGTATGTATGTATGCATGCATGTATGTATGTATGTATGCATACATATACAATGACACATACGTGTGAACACGAAGGAATCATGTGTAATTTATGTGAGGCTAGGCTATCAAGCTTCTTGCTGCTAATGGGAGACAAACAAAAAGAAACCAGAAAGAATTCCTCAAAATATTTGGTGAATATCTCTTGCAAATATTTCTGTTCTATCTTTACATTGGCATCGTTACGTGATTACACCTCTTGCCATTTCGTCAAAATACCGGGCAATATTCTTTAACTCTTTGATAAACTTCGCTCAGAGGTCGTTCAATCGTGTTTCTGTTTTTTCAAAGAAATAAACTTAGTAGATACTCTGGCTAGGGGGTTGAGAGAGGGAGAGAGAGAGAGTGAAAGAGAGAGAGAGAAAGAGTGTGTGAAAGAGAGAGAGAGAGAGAGAGACAGTGAGACAGACAGACAGTTTGTGTGTGAGTGTGCGTGTGTGTTTTGATTAAAAATTCCAATATGTGTGTGTGTATATATATATATATATATATATATATATATATATATATATAT
>NC_068998.1:46354631-46355543 GCF_001194135.2 Octopus bimaculoides
ATATGTAGGTGCAGGCCTGTCTACATGGTAAGAAACTTACTTCCCAACCACATAGTTACGGGTTCAGTTCTACTGCGTGATACCTTGGGTCAAATGTCATCTAATATAGCCTCGAACCGACCAAAGCCCTGTGAGTGGATTTGGCAGACGAAAACTGAAAGGAGCCCGTTGTGTGTGTGTGTGTGTGTGTGTGTATTTGACCACCGCCACTACTAAACAACCAGTGTTGGTGTCTCTATGATCCCATAACCTAGCAGTTCGGGAGAAGGGAGCGATAGAATAAGTACCAGGCTTAATAAGTGCTGAAATCGATTTCTTCAGTTAAAACACTTCAAGGGGGAGCCCCGGCGTTTCCATGACTTAGCGGTTAGTTAACATACAAGTCATGCGAATGTGCCAGTAGTCTGCGATTTGGCTTGGTGGAGATTACCCTCTCAAAGCACCTAGTGTTAAACCACCTGAAAGTTATGAACAGGTGAGACAAACCAACCCAATTCCCATTGAGGAATGAACGGGAGACAACTCACTCTAAATCCCGTTCACTGCTGAATTGGATTGGGGTGAGTTGTCTCACCTGTCCATGACTTTCATGTGTTTTAACACCTGGCGCTTTGAGACAGTCATCTCCACTACACCATTTCGCAGCCTACTGGCATATACGCATCGCGTATCTGTCAATCATGTGAGGTCGATAATGTATATATATATATATATATAACATAATATAATATATATTGTATGTATACGTATATGTATATATTTATAAAATATGTCTAATTCGAAATATATTTTGTCGGACTAACGATCGTTATTCAATTCACTTTCAAATTTATCTTTCAGCTTATAACTGCAACTAGCTCTTTTGAACTCTCTCTCTCTCTCTCTCTCTCTCTCTCTCTCTCTCTCTCTCTC
>NC_068998.1:46356190-46357102 GCF_001194135.2 Octopus bimaculoides
AAAACATCCAGACAGTTAGGTGATACAAGAAAGGGACAACAAAACATCCAGATAGGCGATACAAAGAAAACAAGGACAGGTCATTCGGAGTTTTCTTTCCTCAGTCGAGATCCAGATTATCTTTGCAATTTCGGCTGGCTTTTCTAGATATGGCTCCAATCTGGCCAGCGCCAAAGAAAAACTAAGCTAAGAGCATTAGATTCCTTGGAAGAAAGTAGCGAATGTATACAAAAACAAGGACGGAAAAAAACGAACAATGTTACACAAATACAGGACATAACAACAGATGTCTTTCGACTAAGGACGAATTAAATTAAGCTGGCGTGTCTGGAAATAAAGCCCTACGGCAAGGATACAAGATTTCACAGACACTGGGAGGAATATCGATGGTGTATACGTCTGTAGGTGTGTAGTGACGTAATAATAATGTCAAGTGGTTTTGTGCAGCTGTGTGGAACTTAGAAGATATCCGTTAAAAAAAGTTATCTCCAATAAAACATATTCTCAATAAGTCGCATTCAAACAATGGGCTTGTGTGAGCGTGTGTGTGTGTGCATGTATGTATGTAAAATGATGTCTGTATGTATGTGCGTGTGTGTGTGTGTGTGTGTGTGTGTGCAAGTGTCTGTACGCATGTATGAGGTTGTGTGTTTCCCTCTGCGTCTTCCAGTGTGGATGTTTTTTTAGCGTGTCTAAATGTGTGTGTGTGTGTGTGTGAGTGTCTGTTTACTCCCGTGACGGCAAGTGCGTGTTGGTTTGTATGTGTGTGTCTGTCTGTTTGTGTGTATGTATGTGCGTGTGTGTGCGCGCGTGCGTGCCTCTGAAGATATTCGGCGCATGTACCTCTTTCTCCCTCCTCTTTGTCCCACTTCATCTCTCTCTCTCTCTCTCTCTCTCTCTCTCTCTCTCTCT
>NC_068998.1:46358811-46361086 GCF_001194135.2 Octopus bimaculoides
GTACGTCCTTGTAACTTAGCGGTTCGGAAAAAGGGACAGATAGAATAAGTACTAGGCTTACAAAGCCCTGGGGGTTGATTGGTTCGACTAAAGGTTGTGCTCCAGCATGGCCGCAGTCAAATGACTGAAACAAATAAATGAGTAAAAGAATGTGCATTTCAGCATGACTAAATCTCATTTTTTAAAGAACTGAAACCGGTAGCATACATTGGTAAACACTTTTCCTATGATAAAATTTAATACGTTGACTATTGAATTTATTCGTTTTTCCCGCTGAGATCAATCTTGCTTTGATCCCGCTGAGATCAATCGGGTGTGGAAGAGGTGGCTGTCGGTAAGTATATCGTCAGTCAATTACTACGGTCCTGCCGCGGTGAGGGGCCGAGGTGTTGGGAGAGCAGAACGTTTCTGCGACAACAGAACGGGTGGAGGAAACCTGACACACGCCGTTTAAAATCCACAGAGTTTTCGGAAGTTATGCGCGCATTCCAAGTGTCAACAGAGAGACATATGCTAGAGATGACGACGACGACGGTGATGATGATGATGGTGGTGATGATGATGATGGTGGTGATGATGATGATGGTGATGATGATGATAAAGAAGAAGAAGAAGAAGATGATGATGATAGCTATGATAAAATCATGATGACGAAGATGACGATGATGATGACGACTACGATAATGAGGTTGATGACCGTGATGTTAATGAAGAAGATAATGGTGTGATGATGGTAGTGGCGATAATGATGATGATGGCGATGATGATGATGGCGATGATGATGATGGCGATGATGATGATGGCGATGATGATGATGGCGATGATGATGATGGCGATGATGATGATGGCGATGATGATGATGGCGATGATGATGATGGCGATGATGATGATGGCGATGATGATGATGGCGATGATGATGATGGCGATGATGATGATTCCGACACTTCCCGCCACTACCATCACACACACACACACAGGTGTCAATGAAATTAGTAATGTAGCTGAAAAACGTTAAACACTCCCATACATACGCACGCACACACGCACACACACACATATACACGCACGGTGATATTAATACTCAAGCACGTGTATGTATATGTAATTATACATGTTATGTATTTCTATACTGTACATGTGTATATTCACATGCGTATATATACATATACATGAATGAACATAGAAAGCATTATATACACAGACATGTTATATATATTTTATAAATACATACGTATATATATATACGTGTGTGTGTGCGTGTGCGTGTGCGTGTGTGTGTAATTATGTATGTCTATAGGATAATTGTAAGTATATAAGTTTCCCTTTGGGGCTATAGATTTATATACACTCGCGTATATACACAACGTGGTCATTTACATCCATCATAAAGTCAGCCGTACTTTAAGACAAACATATGTTATTTTTCCATGAGTGTGTGTGTGAGAGAGAGAAAGAGAGAGAGAGAAAGAGAGAGAGAGAGAGAGAGAGAGAGAGAGAGAGAGAGAGAGAGAGAGAGAGAGAAAGAGAGAGAGAGAGTGTGTGTGTGTGTGGGTGTGTGCGTGTGTGTAATGCAATGGGAAAGAATATGTGATTTAATTACTTCATCAAAATAGCTACTATCAAACGAGGGGACTGAGAATTCGGCGTTTTCAGAAGCCGTCACCAGATAAGAGCGAGTCGCTCTAGTAACGAGTAGCTTGTACTTTTCCGGATCTGGTACTCTTAAAACAATATAAACATGTACTCCACTCACGTGCGTGATGGACTGTAATAATACAGAAAGCTGAAACTGCTCAGGAGAATTCAAACGTGTACTCCCACTGCTACCCTCTTAAACGGTTAGATGGGTGCTGATGAAGAGGTAAAAAACATTCCTGAAATATAGCATATACGCACATTACTCATTTTTCATCTTCGATCTCATTGTTTGTTTAAATCTGAAGTCTCGGATACGAAACGTCGTAACAAAAGCAATGAGGCTATAATTTCTATACAATAACGAAATACTGAGTACCTACAATTCATTAACCTTTTATAAATGCCATAAAGTAGGCACGGCCTAACATAACATTGGTTAAAAGACTGTTTCGATAAAAAATGTATAACCAGATAAATGGAGCAATCTCCGAAATTGCAAAGATAATCTGGAACTCGACTGAGGATAGAAAACTCCGAATGACCTATCCTTGTTTTCCTTGTATCGTCTTTCTGGATGTTTTGTTGTCCCTTTTTTGTGGATGTTTTGCGTTCTTGTCCGATTTTTGTATTATATATA
>NC_068998.1:46361225-46362695 GCF_001194135.2 Octopus bimaculoides
TTCGCATCGCTTTAACTCTTGACTGATGCCGCTCAACTGTTAGGTGGGTAGGCCACGAACACCCCTGAACGAGACGCTAGTCTGTAGCCTGTCTAGCTATTGGTTGACTTTGCCTTTTATCTTTTCGGGGTCGATAAAATCAACTAGCCCCCTGGCACGAAATTTCTAGCGCTTGCCAAAATTTGAAACCATCATTAAATAACAGTTTAAAACGGCGATTTGGCATAATCGTTAGCATCCTGGACGAAATGCTTAGCGGTATTTCGCCCGTCGCTACATTCTGATTTCAAATTCCGCCGACGCCGACTTTGCCTTCCATCCTTGGAGCTCGATAAATTAAGTACAAGTGAAACACTGAGATCGCTGTAATCGACTATTCCTCCTCAGAAACAAAAAAATTTCAGGCCTTGTAATTATAGTAGAAAGGATTATTAAATAACAGTTTTATTAGGCTCCATGCAACTTAAAATTTCGTAGATTCGTCAAACGAACCATCTCGTCAGGATCGTTGAAACCGAACGAGTCCAAAATGGGCTCAGGATTTTGAGCTGCTATTTATTGGTCAACGCAAGGTACATAGCGTTATCAATTTGGTAGCGACAGCGATAACAATTGTGTAATCCATCTTGAATTCCTAGTACCACCTGCTAGAACAGGATGTTCAAATTCTGTACTCCTATCAGAATTCCATCGTGTTATAAGTAGGTGAATTGGGATACGCTGTTTGCTAACTCCGTTATTCTATATTTATACACAAGTATACATTACACAGAAACGTATACACACATATATATATAGCCTAAGCACATGCACATATACACACACAGATAAAAACCTACTTTAAACACACACACACACACACACACACACACACACACACACACACACACACACACACACACACACACACACACACATGTATATATATATATCAGTTAACAAACATTAAATATGCAAGAACAAGCAGAAAACAAACACAGAAAGTTGCCAAATCCTGTTCTTTACATATACATTTTCAATGTGACTGCGTGTGTATCGTTGGCGACTTTCTTTCTCCGTCTTCCCTTCTTTGGAATTTTTCTACATTTCTGATGAAGAGCTCCGCTCGAAACGTGAAATCCTCTTTTTTGTTTCTTTCCTTTCCTGAGCGTCCAATAACACAGTACTTGTACCACGCCCTCGCGCTGCTGTTTTTTCTTGCTTGTTCTTGCTTGAATTGACTGTATACATATACATACATACATACACACATATATATATGTGAGAGAGAGAGAGAGAGAGAGAGAGCATATATATGTAGGTGCAAGAATGGCTGTGTGGTAAGAAGCTTGCTTTCCAACCACATGGTTCGGGGTTCAGTCCCACTGTGTGGCACTTTGGGCAAGTGTCTACTACTATAACCTTGGGCCGTTCAAAGCCTTGTGGGTGGATTTGGTAGGCAGAAACTGAAAGAAGCCCATCGTATATATA
>NC_068998.1:46362980-46364135 GCF_001194135.2 Octopus bimaculoides
ATATATATATATATATATATATATATATATATATACAGAGAGAGAGAGAGAGAGAGAGAGGCAGAAAGCAGAAGGGAGAGAAAAAGCGTAGTAGTAATGGTGATGGTGGTGACTATGGAGGTAGTCATGGTGGTGGTGGTGGTGGTGTTAAAGTAGTGTTGCTGTGACCTCTCTTTCCATCTGGTGACCCCTAAACCAGTCACACTACTTGAACACATCCTTGAATCATTGATAAAAGCACATTATTGGCATACCAGCATGTGTTACTGGAGCTGTTGTTGTTGTTGTTACTGCTGATAATCTGTTTTCTTTTATAAGTTTTGTTGTTTTTCAGTAAATTCGCTATTTCAGTAAACCACAACACAGTGCCGCGTAACCCCCACCTTCTACCTTCTATCTTTCACTCGTTTCGGTCATTAGACCGTGGCGACGCGGGGACACCACCCTGGAGAATTTTAGTCGGAAGAATCGACACCTGTACTTACATTTTAAAAGTCTGGTACTTGCTCTATCCTTCTCTTTTGCTGAACCGCCAGCTTACAGGGTCGTCAACACCAAACACCGGTTGTCTCGCGGTGATGGGGAACAAACACCAGCACACACATACACATACACACACAGAGGACAGGCTTCTTTCAGTTTCCGTCTACTAAATTCACTCACAAGGACTTGGTCGGGCCGAAGCTATTGTAGAAGACACACACACACACACACACATATATATATATATGGATGGATGGTTGTGCGTGTGTTTAGTGGAACAAACGGAAGAAATAGAGCAAACTTAATATATGAGTAAATATTCTTTCTTCTTTTAAATTATCTATATATATAAAAATGAGAATGTGTGTCTGTCTGTCTGTCTGTCTGTCTGTGTGAATCCCTAAAACTCGAGAACTACGCAACCAATTTCATTCAAATTTTACAGATGTCTTACTTAGGGTTCCAGTTGTGTTTTAGTCAAAAAACATTTTAACTTCTTGCAGAGTTCGAGCCCACAGCAACATAATATCTCCTCCACTATTTAAGTATTACGTGTCAAAAGTGAAACAAAAACACTCATGTCAAATACTTTCACTTTAAAAATGAAACTATTCTACTAACTGAAACAATCACATTTCGATACTGTAATGACAGATACTTTCAGAGAGAGAG
>NC_068998.1:46365886-46369038 GCF_001194135.2 Octopus bimaculoides
ATATATATATATATATATATATATATATATATATAGAGAGAGAGAGAGAGAGAGAGAGAGATATCAAAATCAGCAACTGTGTGTCTCTTGAATTTATATATATATTGCGGGCAGAAACGAACTACTGGCATCTCTAGCAGACGAGGTGTCAAGTACAGAAAAGAAGCAGAAATAGCCCGAAACCAGGCTGGTATGCTGGTCCTGTAGCTAAAAAGTGACATGGGTTCGCTCCCCTGCTCGCAATATATCGGATGCAGCTGTGCATCGTTAAGCAGCTAGGGATGTCCTCTCGGGGTTAAAAAATCGCAGTAAAGTCCGTTCGATAGGAACAGCCATGTTGACGTGGCTACGAACATTACTTGCTAGTTCAACTACTGCGATCATCTCTTAGAGAGATTTGAGAACTAGCTTTTTAGCATATATATATATATATATATATATATATATATATATATATATGTGTGTGTGTGTGTGTGTGTGTGTGTGTATAGATATATATGAGGAGTTTCTTTCATATATACGACAGGCTTCTTTCAGTTTCCGTCTACCAAATCCACTCACAAGATTTTGATCAGCCCGTGGCTATAGTAGAAGACACTTACCCAAGGTGCCTGAACTCGGAACCACGTAGTTGAGAAGCAAGCTTCTTACCACACAGCCACGCCTGTATTTTTTGTTTTAATTGTTTAATTTTCTAATTCTTTCTCTATTATGCCAACAAGACACATTTTAAAAACTTTTGCTCTTTTCATTTTAGCCTTAAATTATATATTTTCCCCCCCATAAACCTGACATTTTCGAATACATATTTACCCTTAACAATGACTGTAATCAGAACTTTGTTAGAAACGTATGCCAAAGCAGGGGAAATTACCGCTATAAAAATCTTCCAGAGGTTATTACCCCTGATAATACCTGGTGCTAAGTTCTACCATAATCTACCATCTGCAGTCGTAAATAAGCTAACATGTGACATTTCAATAAAATAATCCATTATGTCACAAAAGGCAAGATAACACAAACAGACACGCACTGGCGTACAAACATATACACACACAAATACATGCATACACACACACACACATATATATATATATATATATATATATAATGTATGTATATATATATGTATGTATATATATATATATATATACGGCGGGCTTCTTCAGTTTCCGTCTACCAAATCCACTCACAAGGCTTTAAACGGCCCGAGGCTATAGTAGAAGACACTTGCCCAAGATGCGCGAGCCGATTGCAAGGTCGTGAGTTCGATTCCCGGCGGCGCACTTAGTCCTTGAGCAAGACACTTTTTGTCACGTTGCTCCCAGTCTACTCAGCAGCCATAAATGAGTGTCGTACCTGTAATTCAAAGGATCCGGTCTTGTCACATTCTGTCTCACGCTGATTGTCCACGAGAACTACGTTGCGTGTACGCGTGTCTGTAGGTATACCCAGCCTCTCGCACGGTAATTTCACGAGCAGTCTGTTCCGTTGATCAGATCAACTGGAACCCTCGTATCGTAACCAACGAAATGCCAAGTAGTAGTAGTAGTAGTAGTAGTAGTAGTTGTAGTAGTAGTGGTGTTATGATGGGGTGATAGAGTAGAGTAGTTTTAAGTTTCATTGTCGTTGTAACTACAACAACTCAAAGAAGTGAAGGTCGTAACAGGCAGGTCTCAGGTGCGATGTGTTGAGATAGAACTAAATGTGCTTTAATTTACAGGTTAATTTCTGTAATTAGAGATCAAAGTGATTTAGCTTATTAGCCGACTGGGTACACAGCAGTGCGCGCGCGCGCGCGTCTGCATGCATGTGTGCTAGTGTGTATGTATGTACGTATGTGTTTGTATGTGTATGCATATATGTATGTTTATGTATGTATGTATGTATGTATGTAGAGTTGTATGTCTATATGTGTGTGCGTATTTACGTACACATGTGTGTATGAATCTAAGTATATATATGTGTGTGTGTGTGTGTGTGTGTGTGTGTGTACTTACCTACGTACACATAACACACACATACACACAAACGAATAATAATTCAGAAATGCAATTCGGTTCCCTCTTTCTCTCTCTCTCTCTCTCTCTCTCTCTCTCTCTCTCTATCTATCTACCTATCCATCCATCCATCCATCCATCTAGCTAGCTGTTAATATCACTCTTTGTCTCCTCCTCTTCCTTTTCCTCCTCCTCCTCCCACTTAATCTCTGTGCGAGTGCGCGTGTGTATATGTGTGTATGTGTATATGTCTATACGTATGTTAGTGAAAGTTTAAGCGTAGCACCACTCATATGCAGACCAAGGTTTGAGTAAATGACTACATATGCCTCCGTATATGAGAATAAAAGACTTGTATATGAAGTCTCTGTCTGTCTTTCTCTCTCTTTCTCTCTCTCACACACACACATACACACAGTCACAAACACGTACACATCCCCCATCGTCACTCAGAGCAATGTACTCCTTCCACCGCCACCACATTCTTACATTCCATCACAACCCTTCCGTGATCGCCACTACCTGCCCCTACACATAACCACTGCCCTAGCAATCAAGAAAGCCGCTATGCGGTCATGGACACGCTAGAAATAGAAGCCGAATTTCTGCACATCTTGCCCTAACGACCTACAAGAAGAGAGAGAGAGAGAGAGAGAGAGAGAGAGAGAGAGAGAGAGAGAGAGAGAGAGAGAGAGAGATAGAGAGAGAGACGCATTGGCTACAGAACGGTCCTGGCGGTGCCAACTTGAATGAATGACGGATGAGCTGAATCTGGGCTGACCTGGGGCTAAACAACAGCAACAACAACAACAACAACAACAGTAGTGACAACAGCAGGAACAACAAAAACAATAACAACCACATTGTACATATACACACATATACACGCACACACACAATCCTCCTCCACTACTTTCACTTCCAAACACACACAAGTATACAGCACCACCACCACCACCACCACTACTATAATCACTACAACAGCCATGACTACCACAAACACAGGTACTGTTACCAACACCACAACACCACCACCACCAACAGCACTAACATTACTACCACCAGCGCTACTGGCTCCACTACCACCACCGCTACTACCACCACTACCACCACCATCACCAATACGACGACCACCACCACCACTACCACCAC
>NC_068998.1:46369354-46370851 GCF_001194135.2 Octopus bimaculoides
CACCACCACCACCACCACAACTACTAGAATTACTACTACTACTACTACTACTACTACTACTACTACTACAATACATTGTATTGTATCACCTTAGTTTTAATCTTAATCCTAACTTTATTGTAGAAATTCTTGAGATGATTTATGGATGTTTCGGGGCAAATTATGTGTATATGTGCGCGCGCATGTGTGTGTGCGTGTGTGTATATGTATGCGTGCTTGTGTGTGTGAGTGTGTATGTATGCATATACACATACACACATACCTACATACATATACATGCATTTATATATATATAATAATATAATATATATATATGCATATATACATATATGTACATACCTACATATATATGTATATATATGCATATAGCTATATAGATATATGTACACACACACACACACACACACACACACACACACACACACACATATATATATATATATATGGCTGTGTGGTAAAAAGCTTGCTTCCCAACCATATGGTTCCGGGTTCAGTCCTACTGTGTGACACCTTCGGTAAATGTCTTCTGCTATAGCCTCGAGTGACGGAAACTGAAAGAAACCCGTCGCATATATATACATATATATATATATATATATGTGTGTGTGTGTGTGTGTGCGTGTGTGTGTGTATTTGTGTCTGTGTTTGTCCCACTGACATCGCTTAACAACCGATGTTGGTGTGTTTATGTCTCCGTAACTTTGCGGTTCGGTAAAAGTGACCGATAGAATAAGTACTAAACTTACAAAGAATAAGCCCTCTTGTCGATTTGCTCGAATAAAGGCGGTGCTCCAGCATGGCCGCAGTCAAATGACTGAAACCAGTAAAAGACTAAAAACAAATACATATACACGCACAAAGCCTTTGTCGACCCGGAGCTATAGTAGAAAACACTTGTCGAAGGTGCCATGCAGTGGAATTGAACCTAAAACCATGTTGTTGGGAAGGTGGTACGCAAACTATTTACCACACAACCATGCCTGCGCACACATGCGTGTATCTGTGTGTATGTGCATGTCTGTGTGCGCGTGTGACTTACTATATGGAGTAAGGTATCCTTTATTTAAGACATTAGACGGACATTTGAGGGAGATTTGGTTACTGTTTCTAACACGTCAGAGAACAAAATTGAACCGCTCTCGCTGGTTAGATGCAGTTTTTGATGTCACGAATGCCATGCAATTGTTATGAACATGAAAGAAAGAAAGAAAACATTTTGTATACAGAGAATAAAATGTATTTCGTTTTTTTTTTTTTTGTATCTGGTTTGCTAAATTTTTTATGTGATTTTGTGTATTGAAATAAATTTTGTTGTGTCTATTGAAAAAGAAATGTAATTGAACTTCGAACCAGGTTATTTTGAAGTGTTACGTAAATGGGTTATAAGTTTTATTGCCTGGAAAATTAATAAAAGGAAAATCTAAAGGTAAATAATGTTTCGAAAAACATATAAACAGCAACATTTGCTGACTAATATGTCTCGCTGTTACACTTGTC
>NC_068998.1:46371263-46371865 GCF_001194135.2 Octopus bimaculoides
TATATACACACACACACACACACACACAAATGAATGCATGCATACACTCACACACACATACATACATACGTATGGCCATGCTGGAGCACCGCCTTTAGTCGAACACATCGACCCCAGGACTTATTCTTTGTAAGCCTAATACTTATTTCTATCGATCGCTTTTTACCAAACCGCCAAGTTACGGGGACGTAAACACACCAACTTCGGTTGTCATGTGATGGTGGTGGTGGTGGGGGAAGGACAAACACAGACACAAATAACAAATACATACACACATATACATATATGTATACGATGGGCTTCTTTCAGCTTCCATCTACCAAAATCCACTCACAATGCTTTGGTCGGCCCGAGGCTATAGTAGAAGCCATTTGCCCAAAGTGCCACGCAGTGGGACTGAACCCGGAACCATGTGGTTGGGAAGCAGCGAGTGAGGCAGTATTAATATCGAGAGGTAATATTTACCTCCACATATAAACGTGGATGTTGTTTTAGAACAAGCTATACGTAATCACACACATGTTCGTATATACGCTTACATAAACTTTGCACACACACACACACACACACACACACACACACACACACACACACACACACAC
>NC_068998.1:46372008-46372517 GCF_001194135.2 Octopus bimaculoides
TATATATATATATATATCTGTATGTGTGTATAAATCAGACAGTGTAAATTCGCTAAATAGGAGAGAGAAAGTGTGAGAGAGAGAAAGAGGAAGTGGGAAAAAGAAAGTGTAGGAGAGGGGAATTGTTTAATAATTAAACAGCTTCCTGGGCCCCTCAGCAGGACGGCTTATCATGTAATAGTGTTTTCAATGTTATTTTTAAGCAGATTAAGGGCTGACTGAACGCTCAGTGTGGGGTCAGGTTTATTTTGAAGTGCAAGTAAGCATTCCAATGTGTGTTTATGTCGTGTTGCTGGGCGCTGAAAAAACACACGGACTTCCTTGTAGATTATGCATACATACAGATGTATGCGTATGCATATATATATGTATGTATATGTGTGTGTGTGTAAATAAATATATATTAACATATATATAATATGTATATATGAAAATATCATATGAACATACACACAAATACATACCCCGATATATATATATATATATATATATATATATATATATATATA
>NC_068998.1:46372653-46374720 GCF_001194135.2 Octopus bimaculoides
ATATACATATATATATATATATACATATACATATATATATATATATACATATACATATATATATATATACATATACATATATATATATATACATATATATATATATATATACACATATATATATACACATCTTTATATGTAGGGATGTATGTACATACACACACGTGTATATGTATAGTCACACATAAAAACACACACACAAACACACATACATCCTCTCTTTCAAACGTGGATGTGATATATCTCGATTTTATAAAGTGTTTCGATAAGGTTGATCACGGAATGATATGTCAGAAACTACGTGGACCCTGTATAGTTGAAAAATTGAGAAGGTTGTTACATGACTTCTGAAACGGTAGAATCTAGGCTATAGCAGTCAATAGAGTTGTCTCAAAGGAGACATTAACACTGAGTAGAGTGCGCCAGAGAGATGTTTTGGGGGCCACTGCTGTTTGGGTGGCTCTGTCAGTCATGCTTTTTAGTTATACAAGCAGCCACTCTTACTAGCTACGCTGATGGTATAAAAGTAGTACGAGCAAGTCAACAACCTTTTTGATCCAAATCTTTTACGAAAAGATCGAGATGCCATGAATAAATGGGATGCAGAAATCCAGATGCAATTTAACGCGAGAAAACTTCAAGCCCTTCACTATCAGCCAGCTTGTGCAAACACAATGCAGCGAAGATATTTCGACCCAGAAGGAGCGGCAATCCCAGTTTTAAACTTAGTGCGTGACCTGGGTATCGGACGGGGTATCTCGTAATATTTATCTCAACGAAGGCGGCGAACTGGCAGAAATCGATACCGCGCCGTGCAAGAAAAATACTTAGCGGCATTTCTTATGACTTTACATTCTGAGGTCAAATGCCGCTGGAGTCGACTTTGTCTTTCATCATTTCGGGGTAGATAAAATAAACACCAGTCTCATCTCCTCCTTCTCCTCTAACATTGCTGGCCTTGTGCCAAAATTTGAAATCAGTATTTTATCTCAAGGAGTATTTACAAGCAATCTCTAAATATTGAGAGCCGTTACAACTTTTGGTCGGATGGCTGATTGCTTTACATCTTACTGAGAGAGGAGAGATGGAGTGAAAGACAGATATATAGAGAGTTAACATAAAGGGTGTGGAGGCGCAATGGCCCAGTGGTTAGGGCAGCGGACTCGCGGTTTTGATTCCCAGACCGGGCGTTGTGAGTGTTAATTGAGCGAAAATACCTAAAGCTCCACGAGGCTCCGGCAGGGGATGGTGGCGAACCCTGCTGTACTCTTCCTCCACAACTTTCTCTCACTCTTACTTCCTGTTTCTGTTGTGCCTGTAATTCAAAGGGTCAGCCTTGTCACACACTGTGTCACGCTGAATATCCCCGAGAACTACGTTAAGGGTACACGTGTCTGTGGAGTGCTCAGCCACTTGCACGTTAATTTCACGAGCAGGCTGTTCCGTTGATCGGATCAACTGGAACCCTAGACGTCGTAAGCGACGGAGTGCCAACAACATAACATAAAAGGTGGAGGATGAGTGGGGGAAAAAATCACAGAGACAGGGGAGGAGATGGAAGAAGAGGAAAAGGTGGTAGCAGCGGTGGAGGAGACGGGGAGGAGGAGGAAGAGGTGAATAATAAAGCAATTGGGAAAGAGTTATACAAATGAGGAATTTGTTTAATTTTATTTTCAGCTAATATTTTCCTTTAAGAAATTAGCACTCATGTCCTCATTTTGTATAACCATCAAGAAATTTGATAAAAGGTAGGTTATAGGTTATTGTATGGATGCCAAGTCTCCTGATATTGCCCATGGTGGCGAAGTATACTGTCAAAAATTATTCGTCGTATGACGGATAACCCTGTAAATATTTTGGGACTGCAATAAAAATTTCAAGTAATGGAAACGTAACCAAAGAATATTCTAAGCTACAATATTAAATAAATATAAATGTATTATCTTATGAAGTACCTTAAAGACAATACATTTTATGGTGCATTATTTAACTTACTCAAGAAAATGTGTGTGTGTGTGTGTGTGTGTGTGTGTGTGTGTGTGTGTGTGTGTGTGTGTGTGTGTGTGT
>NC_068998.1:46379814-46381550 GCF_001194135.2 Octopus bimaculoides
TATATATATATATATATACGACAGGCTTCTTTCAGTTTCCGTTTATCAAATCCATTTACAAGGCTTTGGTCGGCCCCAGGCTATAGTAGAAGACACTTGCCCAAGGTGCCACGCAGTGGGACTGAACCCGGAACCATGTGATTGAGAAGCAAGCTTCTTACCACACAGCCACTCAGTACAATTGAAGTGAATGACTTTAAGTTGTCAGTACTCCGAGTTACACATTTTCGTCCTTTCCTCTAAGTAATGGGTGGAGGTTTTTACCGCTAAGATTATTTGATCCTTATTCGTTTACATTAGATGTGTTCGTATTAGAAACGTCGTAACTTTCAGAGCTGGTTCTAATTTCTATAGAAAATATGCAGAGATACATTTAAAAATCGCACTGCTAACACAGATAGAACTTATAAGCCTTTAATATACTTGGTAGCCTATTATGGTTGCATAACTAATACGGTGTTCCTACAAGTAATTAATATATATATCAGTGGCGACTCCGGCACACGGGCTGTTCGGGCTTAGTCCGAGTATATATTTAGTAAAGTGAACGTGTATTTACAAGCTGATTTAATTTCTGCCAACACTGAATTTAAGCATGTAATTTCAGCCAATAACACGGGCTCCTTTTATTGAACCTGGTCGCAGTTCTTTATTTTTGTTCAGCGTCTGACGGTCGCCTTTAGAAGTTCCCTGTGTCAAAAAATATCATTCGTAGCAGACGTCCTCTCGACATCGTTCACAGGCGCCTGACTCGGTCTCAGAAGTTACTGCCCGAGTTGTTATCTATAATCGTATAAGTTAAAATTAATTCAAATTCTATGTTTTCTTGAAACAATAAATTTCTATAGAGATTAGGATTTAAATTCCAATCTATGAAAAGTTTCTGTTCTGCAATATTCTTAAAGGAACGAAAACTTATCCAGCAACTCGGGATAATACGAACGAGCCTGGTAGGTGAAAAAGGCTAACTAGCATCTCTTATATCGGAAGCGACTCCAGGTCATTAGCGTCACTCGGGCTCATCACAGATTTCGCATAAGGCACATGCCTGCTCGAAGAATTTCCCGTTTTTCCGCAATATTTCTAGCCCCAAATGGCTTACTTTTTTCATCTAGCACTATGTCTTTCTGCATTTCTAAATTAAAGGCAAAAATAAAGCAACCCTGCAAAACAAAACTGGTCTTTACACACAGATGCACAGAACAACAGCAATCAAATAAAAACAGCGAAGTGCACGACAAACATCAGTGATCTGACTGTCGCCTGTACTCTTGACAAGAGATGCCAGTTAGCCTTTTACACACACATATATATATGTATGTATATATTTCTATAATATATATATGCGTATTGTATATAAATATAGGTGTATATGTGTGTATGTAGGTATACTTATGTGCAGACACACACACATATATATGTATGTGAGTATACGTACATACACACAAATATAGATATATATATATACACACACACAATTCTTCGAAACATATGTCGGAATAAAGTATGCAGTTATAACATGCGTTTTCTCCATTCCTTAAATTTTTAAATATACTCAAATACCCAAAATATCAAGGAGTTTCAGCCTCACTAACAGGAATTACACCACAGTTATTTTGTGATCTTTGCTACCTTGGTTTCTATTAACCCATTTATTCTATCCGAATTATTATTTATTAGGATAGAATAAATACATATAATCATATATATATGTATATATATATATATATATATAT
>NC_068998.1:46382392-46383058 GCF_001194135.2 Octopus bimaculoides
ATATATATATATATATATATATATATATATATATATATATATACACATATATACACACACACATACATGGCTAATAGACCATGTAAATATTCTATACTACCATAGCACTGGCACCCACACACAAGCACACACACACACACACACATATATATATATATATATGTATATATATATATATATATAAGTATTTATCTAAACATATTACGGAGAGAACGTTTAGATGCAATGTGCAAAAACAAATATCAAAAACTCCTTACCAGTCGAAATATGCTCGAGATCAACGCGAACCCGTAAGAAAATCATTCACTGTATTTTGTCATGGAGAAAATTTCTCGCTGTCGACAAACAGGCGAAAATACAATATGCCGTTTCGAAGTGTCCCACCCACTATCGACTGTTATCTATGTGCGCATTTCGGAGTAGTTATCTCCTCAGTATCAGACACTGGCAAGGGTAAGCGCTCCAAACTGACAAAGAGGCAAAAGTACAGTGAATGGCTTTCTTACATGTTCGAATACTTGAACAGATAACACGTTTATATTTGAACAGATAACACGTTTTACTGATTGTTAAACGAATATATCCTGTTTGTTGATCTTTGATCACGCGCTTCTGGCTTTTTGTTTTGTTTTGAACCATATACATACATATATATATATATATATA
>NC_068998.1:46384210-46385232 GCF_001194135.2 Octopus bimaculoides
TTAGCATATGCATATATACATACATATATGTACATACCTAGATCTACATGTATATATAGATGCATATCCGGGTACAGGACATCAAAAAACGTGGACAAAAAAGGAACGGGAACATAAACAAAGCACAAAAAAAAAACCGGACTTTTTTTACGGACAACAGAATGAACACATAGGAAAACAGACGAGCCGTTTATTGAACTTTCCCTTCATCAGCTGCCTCTATTCTAAACTAGGCGTATATATATATAAAATACACACACACATTCACACGCATACATGCATTTATTAAACATCTATATTATATATGTATTTGTGCGTGTGTGTGTGTGTGGGGGGGAGTATGCATGTAAAGAGAAAGAGAGAGAGAGAGAGAGAGAGCGAAAGAGAGAGAGCGAAAGAGAGAGAGAGAGTCAGAGCGAGTTAGGTATACAGCTAAGATGTACATGCATGTTTGTGTGTGTTATATCAGTGTCTGTGAACAGAAACTTCTGACGCGAAGGATGATCGCATTTTGCGGAGAAAAACAAAAGTCCATTGGATAAAAGACGATATGTGTACACAAAACATGCAGCGAGCTGGCAGAGACATTCGCACGCCGGGCGAAATGCTTAGAAGTATTCCATCTCTCTTTACGTTCGGAGTTCAAATTCCGCCGAGGTCGACTTTGCCTTTCATCTTTTCGGGGTCGAGAAATTAAGTACCGGTTGGCGTACTGGGGTCGATCTAATAGACTGGACCCCTCCCCCAAAATTGCGGGCCTTGTGCCTAGAGTAACAAAGAATATATGACCACAAACCCTCTTCCCCTCTTTTTCTATCTATTTAACTATGTATATACATATATATATATTCATGTATATATACATACATATATATTCATGCATATATATGTACATATATGTGTGTGTATATATTTATACATATATATATTTACGCATATATATATATGTGTATATATATATATATATGTTTGTATATGTACATGCATATATAAATATGTATATGTACATATATATATATATA
>NC_068998.1:46385242-46386546 GCF_001194135.2 Octopus bimaculoides
ATATGTGTATATATATATATATATGTTTGTATATGTACATGCATATATAAATATGTATATGTACATATATATATATATATATATACATATATAATTATATATATATATAGATATGTATATTGATAGTCACGTAAAGAAAAAAAACTGATATATATTCATAGGTATATATATTTATATATATATATATGTATGTATATGTATATGTTTTATATATATACATACATAATTGCATACATAATATATATATATATGTATACATCCCATATATATACTAGTAGTAGCGTAGCTATAGAGTGTCGCTTACCTGTTTTGCTTATGTATCGTTAGAGGTTCACCCTGTCGTCTTCCGTTCAATGAAAAAAACATTCCATGAAATGAAATAATTCAACCTGACCGGGCAACTTAAAAACAGAATTTACCTGCTTACTTCTCCCGCTTCTCTAGCTCTCTCCTTTTCTTTCTCTCTCACTTTCTCGTTCAATATTTGGTTTTATTTTGTTGTTTGCGAATATTTCATGGCAGTAGCAGCAGCAGCTGAAATAATAGTTCACAGTTGTTGTTCTTGTTGTTCTTGTTTATTGTGTTTAAATTGTTAGGCCTTTAACATACCAAACACACACACACATACACACATAAAATGCATATACTGTTATTCTAAACATACGCACGCACTGATCTACACATACTCGCACACACACACACACACGCACACACTAGAGCATTCATATACTGAAACAGTAATATACACACATACACAGACTGGCACATAAGCATATACCTGCCCGTATAAAAATACATACGCACGCACACACATACACACACACATATTCTTGTATTTCGGGATGGTTATTTTCTTTTTTTGCCAAATAAACATGCGCACTATATGCTTGTTCTTCACTCATTTATTACTGTTCTTATTCTAACTCGTGTCCATTGTCCGGAAATCTTTCATCACACATCTGTGACCTCCTCAGAGGCACTTTTCGTCCCCAAATACAACAAGATCTGTTTCATCACACGATTTCACATCTTTCAACACAAATTCATAAACACACACACATATATATGTATGTATGTATGTGAGGAAGTTGGTATGTGAAAGCACGTGGTTGGATGTATAAAAGATAAAAAAGCGTGAAAAAACTACAGAAGGCTTGTGTTATATGGTTAAAATATATATTTAAATCGTTATGTTAGAAAAATGTTATACAATTGTGAATATAGTAAAATTGTTTTTGGAGAAATAACCGGTTTCGTATTTTATTTTCAAATTTCTCAAATTTTTTTTTTACCTATATCGTATC
>NC_068998.1:46386834-46390120 GCF_001194135.2 Octopus bimaculoides
TATATATATATATATATATATCTTTATATATATATACATATATATATACATGTGTGTATGTGTCTGTGTATAAATGTATTATAAATGTATAGGCATGCTTACTATGGTTATCAACCGGTGTTGCCTAACGCAAATCCCTGAACTTTGCCCAACCTGTCAAATCTACACACATCACGAGGACTTTATAAAAACAAACAAAACGAATGAAAGTCAGCTATAGCTACAAATACAGTACTCAGAAACCCATTATGTACGCCTACGTACACATAAACTTATATTTGTCGTGCTGTTTTGTCTAGCCGAGTAATTTATCAAATTTATATTTATATAAGAAATTGTTCAGAATATGAAATAAACGATATGTTGTGAAAATAGAAAAGGGTTTTAAACTTTTTTTAGTAGTATTTTTCAGAAGAGGTAAAATGTCAAGTTTTCTCATTTTAATGAATGCTTCTCTTCCGAAACGTTAGTTTTTCTCTTTCTCCCTGTAACATTATGAATTATTCCTATTACTTTTCCTCGAGGCTGAATGTCACTGATTTTCTCAATTTTATTATACGTATATGATGTCTTATTATATTATGTATTACTATACATATATGGCTGTGTGGTAAGTAGCTTTCTTACAAACCACATAGTTCCGGGTTCAGTCCCACTGCTTGGAACCCTTGGGCTAGTGTCTTCTATTATAGCCTCGGGCCGCCCAAGGCCTTGTGAGTGGATTTGGTAGACGGAAACTAAAAGAAACCTGTCGTGTATATATATATATATATATATATATATATATTTACATATGAAGTAAAAGGAGTTCGAGTATAGTAAATATTATTAAATAGATAAACTAATGTGTGTGTGTATATATATATATATATATATCTTTTGCATCTATATGTATATGTGTCTATATGTTTGTGTATCTGCGTTTGTTCCCCCAACATCGCTTGACAACCGATGCTGGCGTGTTTATGTCCCCGTAACCTGGCGATTCGGCAAAAGATACCGATAGAATAAGTACTAGGTTTACAAAGAATAAGTCTTGGGGTCGATTTGTTCGACTAAAGGCGGTGCTCCAGCATGGCCGCTGCCAAATTACTGAAACAAGTAAAAGAATAGAAGAATATATGGTGTATACATTGAATGTTATCGATTGACATTGAATGTTATCGATACTCTCAGATTCCTGTTTTATTAGATGCATATAATCGTTTGTTTTTCTTTCCCGACGCTGAAGGTCACTGATACTCCCAGATTCCTGTTTTATTAGATGCATATAATCGTTTGCTTTTCTTTCTCGACGCTGAAGGTCACTGATACTCTCAGATTCCACTGTTATATTAAACGTATATTATCGTTTCTGGCGTCGCTGAAAGTCAGTGATACCCTTAGATCCCATCGTTTTCATGTTAAACACTTCTTACTTTCCCCCCATCAACAGACTGCTATTTTTATTTTTGTTATTGTTGCTTAATCCCATTTCAACCCCGAGTGAGAAAACTTGTGCTCAAAGGCATTCCATTCGCGACCACCCTGTCTTTCCTTATTTACAGGGTACACAACACCACATTATTCTACGTGATTTTCGATTTCAACAGAGGCATATATTCCAGGTGTGCTAGGTGTGCAGTGCACACCCATCGGAAATTGTAAATTAATTATAAATATTAACCTTACTCATTAATTTAATCACAAACCTTAATAGAAAACTTTTGTTATACCCCTGCCTGGAATTTGGTAGTATTGGTTGTGGCAGAACCCCCAATACAACAACCACCATACACCACTGAATTATATTAGTGTTTCTATTTAACAAACGGCTTTAGATTCCCCTTAGATCAACTTAAATGGCTTGACTTTGAATCGAACCCATATCGCTGGAAGCCTTACCACCTTGCCACATGTCGCTTTAATACTGTATTATATGTAACACCACCCACAAAGGAAAAAAAATCTCGCAGAAAGCAAGTGCAATTTATCATTGTTTTATGAAACGGTCGGGTTTTAAACAGAATGCTTAAATCCCTCTATCACACACCTGTAATATATTTTAAATATGTACGCCCATCAAAGCAGTTTAAGTGTTTATACTAAAGGAACCAACGTTATAAATCAAACGCACACACATAGATATTCACCTTTGATCTAGACAGGTTAATGATATGATGCCTATGCGACTGTGCCAAAACTAAAACATAACATAATGAAAGAGCACTTTATCCATCTAATTACTCTTTAAGGTGTCCTGTTAGGAGAGCAGTTTTCTTAGTGGTTAGGATATTGGATCTTTGATTAAGCAATAGAAGTTTATATTGTATCACAGGTGCTAACACGGTGAAGGCGCTGTGCTCACAAACCCTTGCATAGACCCTTTAACTCACATAATTGTATCAGTCCACTTAGCTGTAAATAGATGCTATAAGATAGGGACAACTAGGATACTGTGACTAATGGCAACACCTTAAACAGGGTTTATTCCTGGATAATAATCGAGCAAACGAATCCACAATCCCAGCATTCGGTGACACGATAGAGCCGATAAATAATAATAATAATAATAATAATAATAATAATAATAATAATAATAATAATCTTTTCTTTTATATGAACAAAGCCTGAAATTTTGAAGGATTGGGGCTAGTCAATTACGTCGACCCCAGAAAGGATGAAAGGTAAAGTCGACCTCAATGCCATTTGAACTCAGAACGTAAAGAATTAGTAGTGATGGCAGTGGTAGGGTGATGGGGGAGGTCTGATGTGGTGATGGTGGTTGAAAGAGACGATGTGGAGGACGTCTGATCATGGAAGAGAATTTTACTGGTTGGCTAGTCGGTTGGTTGGTTGGTTGGTTGGTTTGTTCCGTAAGACTTTAAACCTGGGAACTGGGATAACTTCCAGAAATCCTTAGTTTGACAACGCCACCAATAGAGAATACCGGCTCGAAATATACTTCACAGGTACAGAGACATCGTCGGCCAGGCCTTTCCGTGATCTTGTAGAGCGGCGGAAGGCTTCGCGACACTCTCGTTCACTATACAAGCATTGCTCACTTGTGGAGTTTTGTCAAACAGGGACAGCTCCAGTTATAAGCCACGTCATTACGAAGACGGTCCTCCTCTGTCTTAGTTGGCCTGAAAGTTCATGAATATGTATGTATGTATGTATATACATACATACATACATACATACATATATATATATATATACATATATATATGTATACATATATACATACATACATATATATATATATATATATATATATATATATATATATATATATATATATATA
>NC_068998.1:46392428-46399922 GCF_001194135.2 Octopus bimaculoides
TATATATATATATATATGTATATATATATATATACATACAAACATACGTACATACATAGACACATTTATATATCGAAGTGTGTGTGTGTGTGTGTGTGTGTGTGTGTGTGTGTGTGTGTGTGTGTGTTAGTGCTTACATAGATTGATTGACTGTTTTGGCAGTTTGTGTTATGTCTATTTTCCTCATTAATAATCAGTTCGACAAACAGACCTCGACAAAATAAGCACTACAGTGAAATAAGCATTGGGTGACCCAAATATATCCACAATGGATAACCATAACGACGTCTGAGTTTGGCGGAGAATGTGGCAATCTATAATAAGAACGAGTGAGAATCGAAACTGGATCATAGAATTGGTTCTCAGCGCGATGTTATTACTTACACTACTCGCAATCCAACCACGCAGCCTCCACGTTGTCTTTCAGCTTGCTAGAAACAGTAATCGACTTCTCGTTAAAGAAGCACACATTAAATGGTATATTCCTAAATAAATGTGATGGCCACAACTGGAATAGTTTTGATTAGGCAGCAGACACTCACACATATTATTAAAGATATACGAAAGTAAACAGTAGGGATATTGTAGTTAAGTATTTCGGAGAGACATTGTATCCAGTTACACATTTTGTAATCCAAGCAGACGATCGTGATGTCATGAAAGAACTGGGTAGTTATTCAATGTATAGAGACTTAGGGTATAAAAATACCATGTTTTTATGATTATCTGAAACTCAGACAATCTCAACGAGAGATTAATAAAAGGAAAGGATAAAAATGCGTAAATTGTGGCGAGGACAATGTTGTTATCATAACGCAGTATATTAAAATGACAAACATTGGTTTCAAATTCGAGAACAATTGTCATGCCTACAGGAGACGTGGTTTCGAGTCCCATGTGTCACCTTTGACTTTTTCTATGCAAAACGGGGGTTTTTAACTCATATTTATAGCTTTGTGTGTGCTTCGATGATTTTCCGAAAAAAAGAATTATTTCACATCGTTTTGAAAGTTTATAAAAAATCCTTATGCCGTCATCAACATGCACATTGGTGCTATTTCACTTCTTTATTATTCGTTTTGATATGTGGTTCGTGCCTGATGAATATATTCATGATATTTCTCAACATATGAAACTATTAGTAGCACTTAAAGATATGCATTGTGTCCTTTAGATAAATAATATTTATCTCTCACCAGATGGAGTACACTTTTGTTGAATTTTCTTTCTCGGAACAGTACACACACACACACACATATATATATAATTTGTTGTTGTTGGCACTCCGTCGCTTACGATATCGAGGGTTCCAGTTGATCCGATCAACGGAACAGCCTGCTCATGAAATTAACGTGCAAGTGGCTGAATACTCCATAGACACGTGTACCCTTAACGTAGTTCTCAGAGATATTCAGCGTGACATAGTTGACCCTTTGAATTACAGGCACAACAGAAACAGGAAGTAAGAGAAAGTTGTGGTGAAAGAGTACAGCAGGGTTCGCCACCATCCCCTGCCGGAGCCTCGTAGAGCTTTAGGTGTTTTCGCTCAATAAACACTCACAACGCCCAGTCTGGGAATCGAAACCGTGATCCTATGACCGCGAGTCCGCTTCCCTAACCACTGGGCCATTGCGCCTCCACGACACATATAATTTATATATATAATATACAGGAATCCCTCGCTGAAATTCTGTAATGCAAAATTAATTTTCCTATTGATTTTTATATCAGTTGAAATTGCGATCCTATGGACCTTTTCGAAAATGAAAAAGAAAGCACAAGAAAACAACAGCGAAGAAGTAAGACGATCACCTTTATACAGGAAAATATCAATTTCTAAACATTCACGGTACAATATTGATAGATAAAAACACAAACATACTTTAGGGCAGTGGTTCCCAAACTATGAGTCGCGACCCACTGATTGGTCGCGAACGGAATCCTAGTGAGTCGCAAAAAGTTATAAAATTACGCATTAGCTTTGATTAACTGCTGTCTATCGAGATAGTTCAAGACTCATGTTTTCAATACCAGAATGGTTGTTTTATCGAGCAGTAGGCTTTTTTCATGAGCTTAACAAATCAGAGGTGGTCATTTTATCAAGTTATTTATTCGTACGTAATCGTAAAAAGGAAAAGTCTGTTTTTACCTATTTATAGAGAACTTTAACTAGGCGCAGTACAACACTGAACGAGCCGATAACAGCTACTGCTTCGAGGTTTTGTATTAGAGTTAATACCTGACCATTGAACCTGATGTTAATTCTATTATTGAGCGTAGCAAGAAACAGGTTCATCCTTCTCACAGGCCTCAATGAAAATGTAATCTGAAATAAATTTGTTTCTTTCATTAATGTTTTGACCCAGTAGAGTTAAGTGGGTCGCTATAAACTGGTGTCATAAATAGTGGGTCGCATCTCTAAAAAGTTTGAGAACCACTGAATTAGCGAATGAAATGATTGGAATAGACAGCAGCTAGGCGGTAGATGGATCAATAGAGTCTATCTGATACACGGTAGAGTTAAGTGGGTCGCCATAAACTGGTGTCATAAATAGTGAGTCGCGTCTCTAAAAATTTTGGAAACACTGCTTTAGGGAATTAATACGAATTTAATAGATTAAGAATATGTTCTTACCGCAGATGTTGATTACTGTATGAGAGCTGGCGTGTTGGAATGAGTGTTACTAAGAAGACAAGAGAAATATTTACTATCTTATAGTTAATTATCTGCCCACATCAGCTTGAGGGGTGAAGGACTTATCCAAAGTCGTCTGTTGTTTATGATGTATCATCTATTTGTACTGCTCACTATAGGAACTGAGTTCGTTATAAACTCCTCTCGTAATTTTTGTGCAGTGTTCGCGATTAGGATCATTATCATCAAAAACCTGCAGACCTTCCTCTATAAGTGCTAACACTTAACCAATAACTTTTGTAGACAATTTAAGTGGTGTAGGTGGAACTTCCGTTGCCTCATCTGTATTCTCAACTTGTTCTTTTTTATAACAGCATCTGCTCTTCCTTAGATAAACTTTCTCAAATCCTACATCCTTTACAAGAGTCCGAAATGGATGTAGACTTTCTGCTTGAGGAAAACTTGTAATGACACGGATATAGTCCGGCCGTATGCTTTTCCAAGCACTGCTCAAAAGTCGAAGGTTTCAGTTAATCCCATGACACAGTTTCCATTATGTTGATTTTCTTCTAGAAATCTCTAACTGCAGGTTTATCCTCCTTGTCTATTGCTCTCATAAGTGGAGGCGCAATGGCCCAGTGGTTAGGGCAGCGAACTCGCGGGCATAGGATCGCGGTTTCGATTCCCAGACCGGGCGTTGTGAGTGTTTATTGAGCGAAAACACCTAAAGCTCCACGAGGCTCCGGCAGGGGATGGCGAACCCTGCTGTACTCTTTCACCACAACTTTCTCCCACTCTTACTTCTTCTTTCTGTTGTACCTGTAATTCAAAGGGTCAGCCTTGTCACACTCTGTGTCACGCTGAATATCCCCGAGAACTACATTAAGGGTACACGTGTCTGTGGAGTGCTCAGCCACTTGCACGTTAATTTCACGAGTAGGCTGTTCCGTTGATCGGATCAACTGGAACCCTCGACGTCGAAAGCGACGGAGTGCCAACAGCAACATTGCTTTCATAGGTTGTTTGAAAGTTCTCATATAATATACCTTGAAGTTAACAATCGCACCTTGATCCATTGGTTGGAGCAAAGAAATTGTATTGTTGCGGATATATTCTCTTCGCAGATAATCAGACCGTTGGGTGGCTCGGTCAATTGTCTAAAATAAGCAATACTTTATTGGAAATATTATGTCTGGCACTGTACCTTTCTAGCGTAGGACAAAAAAACGTTTGTAAGCCACTCTTTGAAAAGGCTCTTAGCCATCCATGCCTTCTTATCTGAACGCCAATTCAGCGGTAGATTATACTTTGTGGAAACCCTTGAACGCCCTTTGATTTTCGGAGTGATACACGTGTAGGAACTTTAATTTCATATCACCAGAGGCATTTCATCCCCAAAGAAGTGTCAAACGATTTTAGGAAGCTTTAAATGCTGGTTTTGATATTTTTTTTTCTCGAGAAATATAAGTTCTAGCAGGCCTGCGTCTCCAGACAAGTGCAGTCTCATAAATATTGTATACTTGCTCTGGTGTGTAACCGCCTTCAGCAATCATTTCCTTCAACTGTTCAAGATAATTAGTAACAGCCTCTGTACTAGCGCTCGCAGTTTCACAAGTCATTTTGATGTTGCGCAAATTTATGCGCTTCTTTACCCTTTGAAGCCAGCCTTTACTTGCCAAAAAGGATTTTTCATTAGAAGTTTCAACTTCCTTTTTCCGGCAAATCGTTATATAAACTTTTGATTCTTTTTATTTATTTACTTTTTTTTTGGCATCTTGAGCAAGTGTCTTCTACTATAGCCTCAGGCCGACCAAAGCCTTGTGAGTGGATTTGGTAGACGGAAACTGAAAGAAGCCCGTCATATATATGTATATATATATGTATGTGTGTATGTGTTTGTGTGTCTGTGTTTGTCCCCCCAACATCGCTTGATAACCGATGCTGGTGTGTTTACGTCCCCGTAACTTAGCGGTTCGGCAAAAGAGACCGATAGAATAAGTACTAGGCTTCCAAAGAATAAGTCCTGGGGTCGATTTGCTCGACTAAAGGCGGTGCTCCAGCATGGCCACAGTCAAAAGAATGAAACAGGTAAAAGAGAGAGTATCGTGTTCATCGGCACATTACGCCGATTCTGATCCTAAATCCATACACTCAAGAGACTTCCATTTTAAGAATTACATTAGCACTTTGGAAAATAAATTTCATTCAGTTAACGAAGTAGCGTCTAGAACACTTGACATATTTTCTTCTCTGTTGTCAAGTATTTTGCCCACTGTAGACATTGCAGGATTTCATGTTTCGACAATATGAATTAGCTTTACTTCTGTATGAAGTCCTCAAAACATGTTTAATATCCTGCGTAATCCTTTTACGGTTCCTTTTCGCACTACTGCCTTCAGGTCTATATGACAGCTTCTTTCCAAACATCTTAAATAGAAGGTAATTCCAACAGCGGCGGCGTTTAATTATCCACAACAGATATATAGCAAAGTAAAATTGGTCGCGGAAAAATCTGATTTGTGAGAGCGGAAAATGGTTTTATTCCTATTGATGTGATAATGAAAATAAGATGAAAAGGTGAAGGACTGAGGACAAGGATTAAAGTTAGCCGAAGGGTCACCAGATTTTATAGATATTATTATTTGTAAGCCTAGTACTTATTCTATCGGTGTCTTTAGCCGAACCGCTAGATAATGGGGACATAAACACACCAGCATGGGTTGTCAAGCGACAAACACACACACACACACACACATACGACGGGCTTCTTTCCCTTTCCGTCTACCAAATCCATTCACAAGGCTTTGGTCGACCCGAGGCTATAGTAGAAGGCACTTGCCCTAGGTGCCACGCAGTGGGACTGAACTCGGAAACATTTCGTTGGTAAGCAAGCTACTTACCACACAGCCACTCCTTATATATAATGGGAATGTCAGTTGAAGAGTCTGCACAGGAAAAAAACTTGCCCACGAAACCAGTTGAACTAAATCTTGAATGCTAGACACTATACAACACAATGAAGAACGAAAATCTCATACGAGTTATTTCGGCATATGAATCTTTTATTAGCCCCGAACAAATGTTGGATCCAACTGAATTCAGTTGAATCTAGTTTAAGCAAAGAAGATTGTAAAGGAATACACAGTGGTCTTGAGAAGTTCTCACAGATAAGAGCAAACAAACAGAACTGACTTTAAGCCATTATGTAAGAAAGACAGTGAGATAAGAAAAAAAAATGTTATAGTTAGAAGTGTTGTCTAAGTTCAGCAAAGCAGCCATCATTTTCAAAACCAAATTCATTTCATTTTTGTATTTAGTTTACGAAATTCTTGATGTGAACTTCTATTTTAAAACAGACTTAGTTATATCTCAGGAGGGTCATTACGCCAATGATAATCATACGCACTAGTTCTATTTCACTTCTTTATTCGTAAATTGGTTAACGATTTAACCAATCAACTCGATTAATCATTCGGTCAATCAATCAGTCAGTTACGCTTGTCAAAATCGTTTCGTTGTCATTCGTGACTTCTTCAATAGCATTTCCTCTCTATTGTAAGTCAGACTTTGATAAGCCTAACTCATTGATTGATTGATTGATTTATTGACCGAACGATTAATCAAACAATCGATTAATTAAATGGTTAAATAGTTAACCAATTTACGAATAGTAAAGAAGTGAAATAGCACCAATGTGCGTGTATATTAGCATAATGACCCTCCAGAGAAACAACAAAAGAAAAATATTTCATATGAAAATAATACTAAGCTTGGTGAAACGGCTGCTAATTAACATGTCAACTTCAATTAATATGACAAGGTTTAAAATCAATGCGTGACACGTAACAAAAAATTCCAGCAAGAAATGACAGTCACAATTATTAATGTTCTGCAACAAAAAGCAAAATCTTTGAATAACATGTTGCAAAAATAACTCCATATTCGTTGCTTTTGTTTTTGTTATGAAGAATATTTCAGCATTGTGAATACACATGATGTTAGATTCTTGCTAAAACACCCCTTGGTCCCACACACATACGTGTTATTTATGCTTATGTGTTGCAATATGGTTTATTTTTCTAACTTGAATACACAATTCAATATTTAATTCAGGCTTCACATCACGCCAATCTCGTTTTCGTCTTAAATCCCACAGGACTGTTTAAGAAATTGGTAATAAATGCGGTGTTGATGTCAACTAAATCGACGCTCTACCTCCGTCCCTACTCTCGAGGACTTGTGTATCAAATCAGAAATTAGCATTCTATTAAATGTTATTCACCTTTTATTCTTTATATTACAGCTCATGTGTGTTTTAAAGTTTGGATGATTAGAATTATACACGAGATTATTTATTTGTGACCGTAACTTCGATAGAGCACATGTATATATATATTTTCGTATAAGCTTAAAGCTTATGGTGATCACCGTGCAAATATATATATATATATATTTAGAGAGAGAGAGAGAGAGAGAGAGAAAGAAACTGAGATAGATAGATAATGTACATACATACATGTATGTATGTATATATGTATGTATAAATATATATATATATATATATATATATATGTGTCTGCCTTAATTCTTCGAAACGCCGGAGTTTTAATGGTGGCAGCTGATGAAGGGGATGTTTCTATGTAGCCTGCTTGTTTGTTGCACCTTGTTTACCATTTTGTCCTTGTTCTTTTGCCACGTCATGTACCCAGTTATGTATCTATATGTACATGTAGATGAACGTATATACATACATGTAAATATATATGCATATACTCATATATTGTTTATATATATATATATATATATATATATACACATACACACGCATGCATACCAACCTACATACATGTGCGTATATA
>NC_068998.1:46399958-46403387 GCF_001194135.2 Octopus bimaculoides
ATATATATATATATATATATATATATATATATATATATATATATATATATATATACACACACACATATATATCAAATTAAAACACAACCGAAAGAGCTACCAATAGATTCACTCTATTATGATAATTGAACAGGCATATTTATAAAATACGCCATGCATCTTAAAGCAATCTTTCCGGCTATGTTTAATCGTTATATATAATTAAAAAAAATATGTATATGTGTGCGTGCATGCGTGTGCATTTATGTATGTATACACACATAATAACAACTATTCAATGGCCTTGCTCGGAATTTGGCATCTGGTTCTTTATTAAGACTGGGTAAAAGGAGGAACCAAATGAATAATAAACCTGCTACCTGAATATAATCTTAATTATGCTTGAGAAATATCTATATCTACTCTTATTGCAATATCCTATTTCTTTAATTTGATTTCAAATGCCATTACATTTAATTTCAGTGAACCGAACAGAAAAATCGTAAAAGATTTATTCATGCTTCCTCTGCATTCTTTTCCTTTTAGACTTTATGAGCCCATTAAGAAGCTGTATAACCTCTTACGATTCTATATTCCACCGATGACGACATCACAGGTTATATTTTAGACTTCAGACTCTTAGGAACACATTCATATCTGGAGAAGCATTAATGTATGTTTATGCCTGTGCATTTTAATATAATCAAGGCGGTGAATTGGCAGAATCATTATCAAGCCTGCCGGGCTAAATTCCTGGCGGTATTTCGCCCATCTTTACGTTCTGAGTTCAAATTCCTCCGAGATCGACTTTGCCATTTACACTTCGCAGTCGATAAAATAAATACCAACTGAACCCTGGAGTCGATATAATCGACTAGCCCCTTCTAGGGAACTTATTTTCGATTCTCTTGTCTTCTTTGCCATTTTTATATTTTAAAATATTTCTAACATGGACCACACGTTCTCAAATTTAGGGAATGTTTATGTACGATTAGTTCAACACCAGTATTCATCCGATATTTACTATATCGACTCTGGAAGAACGAAATGTAAAATCAATCTTGGTAGGTTTTGAACAAGATTTACAACTAAATACCACGAAACTTTTTGTCAGTCACGAAACCAATTCTGTCAATTCGGAAGCTTCTGTATGGTGGCTTGAGCCGCTAAAAAGAGAAGCCAAGTTACCTCAAACCTCACCCCATTGTCTTAAAGAAGAACTTGTTCCCTCCATATAGGAAGACGATGGAGTGGTCATGGCTGGGTTGTCTATGATCATAGGTTTTCTCAGCCAACGAGTTCTTAGGGCTCAGCAACGCTACCAAAAATAACAATTTTAATATTGGGTTTCAAATTTGGTTGCATTCCAGAAACTCTGTAGGCACAACACACTGCCTAGCTCAAGATACGAACCTCTGACCCTTGTACTGCAACATATCGACTATACTAATTGCGATCGCTTTTATTTTTTGTTTCTTTCTTACTTTAATTTTGTTTTAAAGACGCCAGCACTTCATTTCATTTGCAGTAGCGACATAGGAGTTCGCTTTCTAGCTTTGTTCACACAAGACGTGGTCTCGTGTTAATCAATGCAATATGAGTGAAATTTAATAGACAGAAAATATGTCGAAACCCGTCGAATATCATGAATCTGTTCTTGGATGTTGTACTTAAAAACATCACTGAGTTTAATATCTTCACCCGGTCACCGAATACCTTTAACAGAGCCCACACTGATGTATGCATTGAGACTATGTCTGATTCTGATTTAAGGCTAATCTATGAGCTACGACTTTTTCTTCTTTTACTTCCACCAGTCTCAGACACCATGTACATCAGTGACTCCCAAAGTGAGTAATACTACTCCTCAGGGAGCGACAAAAAGATCAGGGCAGTAAAGAAAAGTAGAGTGATAATGGGGGTAGCTAAAAGGGGGCTTGTTGGCATCCTTTTGTCTCGGGAGACAATGGAGTTGCGCACAAACTAATCCAGTCTGTTTTTTACATTTCATGTTCTCTCCAGTTTCCTCTCCAGTTTTGCGCAGGCCTGGGTTAGACGTAAGAAAATCCTGGGTAGCCCAATCGTCAGGATTCCTCTCTCGACCTTGCTGACGTAGTCCAAAGGAGTGCAGAGCATTACGTTTGGCACCAGCTTGGTTGCAGGAGCTACTGGAAGAGTGTCGAGTCGAACACTAAACCGCCTACGGGGCTCCACTCCGGATTTCTTTGAAGGTTGTCTCCTTTCCGTAACCCTGCATAGGGGTCCATACCGGGTACTGTCAGCCGGAGCCAGCTGAGCCCGGGACTCTTGTCAGGCAGGGTCGTCACTCCCTGAAGTAGTGAAGAAAATAGCTACCCACTACCTATAAAAGGGGGCTATGAACGTAAAAACAAAATAATGGGTTGATTAGGTTAAGTTCTATTTGTGAAATACAGTTATTTTGAATTTGCTGCGTAAAATGGTCTGTGTTTGTAGTGGTGAGGGGATAGCGCTAGGAACGTGGCCTGAGTGCTAAGGGAACAACATACCAAAAAGTTTGGGAGCTACTGCTATACATACAAGATCATGGGTCGTGTTCTTCCTTCTCTGAAGAGGGAAAATGCTGTTTCGGAATTACTATTTTATCCAGTGCCATGTGTCTTATTTACTTTTGCAGACGATTTATTTACGAGACCTTCTCCGTCTTCGGCTATAACAGGAAGTATTATCTCTTACTATCAGTCGACCGACACAATTCACGTGCTGAAGCCTGACACCAGTTTGACTAATTGTAACACAATACTGTAATTTAGCAACTTAGACGAACTAAATAAACGTGTTTGCGTTTCTACTTTTTTTTTTTTTCTCTCCTTTTTTTTTTAACCTCCTTCACTTACATAAAACTAAATTCAGGATAAGAACGATCTAATAACATAGAATAAATTTATAATGTCAAATATCCACAAAGGAACTATTTACAGAGGTAATCCATCAATGGATAAAAACTGGTTGTCATGAAGCTACACGCATCTTTAAATTAGCGTGAGAATTCGATATTACCGACTTATAAAATCGATTGCTGCTAAATTGATTTCTTTGAACGAAAAAGTCTCGAGGCCAACAGTGTGCAGTCAGGAAGGGCTTATTATAATACTATACTGGCGATGGACACATCCAGTATGTTATTGTTATTCGTGTCATTGTGCACCCATGAGAGATAACGAAATTTTTTCAATAGGCACCGTAAGAAGCATCTTCCTAACCACTTGGTCTCGGGTTCAGTTGCAGTGTGAATCACTTGTAGTCCCGGGCCCACTAAAGCCTCATAAGTGGATTAAGTAGACGCCGTCATGGATCTAAGGCGTAAGTACAACAGACGGTCAGCCTCTGCATAAGGAGTAGACAGCCACCAATATATATATATATATATATATATATATATATATATATATATATGTGTGTATATATATA
>NC_068998.1:46404207-46405708 GCF_001194135.2 Octopus bimaculoides
ATATATATACATATATACGACGGGCTTCTTTCAGTTTCCGTCTACGAAATCCACTCACAAGGCTTTGGTCGGCCCGAGTTTATAGTAGAAGACACTTGCCCAAGGTGCCATGCAGTGGGACTGAACCCGGAACCATTTGGTTGGTAAGCAAGCTACTTACCACACAGCCACTCCTGCGCCTATAACGATAATAATACTGGTTTCAAATTTGGGCACAAGGCCAGCAATATCAGGGTGGCAGGTTAAGTCGATCACATCGACCTCATTTCTCAACTGGTACTTATTTTATCGACCTCGATAGGATGAAATGCAAAAACGTCTACCTTGTCTTATTTTCTTTATATATATAAAGACTTAGAAGGCAAAAGGTCGAGTTGTTTCTTGAAAACATCGACTCCTACTCCAAATAGATTTCTCAGATGTTTTGGCAAGGTATTAAATAGCTGTGGGCCCTTTAATCCCAAGTTATTGCAGTACATGGTCCTCACTCTAAACGGGATGGCTGAGACCGTTGGAACAGTTGGAAGGCTGCTATAGCTCCCGATGACAAAGTCTGATGCCAGTCTCTCAGGATCTTTCATACGTATATCACAGCATATCTCTCCCGTCGTCGTTTCAGGAAGTAGAGTAGTCACTCCTTCAGTCATTCCCAGTAGCTTAGCTGTCTCACTGAGGCAATCCCCCTGGTGTAGCACCGTTGAACTGCCTCAGCTTTTATTAATTCGACATTGTTGGATGACCATAGTTGGGAGCAGTACACAGCTGAAGACAAAATGTCCTCCATAGAACCAGCACAGTTTCGTGAAAGTTCTCAGTATGCAACCCGCCATTCGTCTGCACATTGCCACCAAATTGATGATATGCACGTGAAACGAGGCGTAGTTGCTCATGTCGTTTCTTTTTTCTTATTTATTCAATTTCTTTCAAGTACTTTTTATCTGATTTGAGAAAACAACAATTGTTTTGTTATATTTGGGGATAGTCATTTTCCCAATAAACATTTGTTTTATTCTGCAAAACCCAGTTCCGTTATGTCCACTCCCAACCCTTTCTCTCTTTCTCTATCTTTTTCTCTCTCTTACACTGTATATATATATATATATATATATATGGTAAAAAAAAAAGAATTGCGTTGAAGAGATTTTCCCCACATTGTGAGTCATGCTGAAAACATGGATAACAAAAGAAGGAAAATGCACATAATTTATATATGTTGATGTATTGTAAAGGATAGAATATTATGATAGCCGACCGGTTTCGCGTTTCGCTAATCATGTCACTCCGTCTGCATGTATCTGCTACTTTTAGTTGTAGTATTAGTAGTAGTATGTATGTATGTATGTATGTAAGCAGGTAGGTAGGTATGTATGCATGTAGGTAGGTAGGTATGCATGTTGATTATGTGTCTATGTGTGTGTGTGTATTTGTATGTGTCTGTGTATCGCTCCATAGCAGTACCTATCTACTTACGTATATGTCTACATGTATATATATATATATA
>NC_068998.1:46406963-46407873 GCF_001194135.2 Octopus bimaculoides
GTAGGCGTAGGAGTGGCTGTGAGGTAAGTAGCTTGCTTACGAACCACATAGTTCCGGGTTCAGTCCCACTGCATGGCACCTTGGGCAAGTGTCTTCTACTATAACCTCGAGCCGACCAAAGCTTTTTGAGTGGATTTGGTAGACGGAAACTGAAAGAAGCCCGTCGTATATATATATATATATATATATATATATATGTGTATATATATATGCATAGGGTGATAAATTGAATATTAAGTACACACACGAAGTCCAAGCGAAACGAAATGTAGTCAATTTAAGTGCAAAGCATACATTCTGTAGCATAGTTACGTTATAAAAAAAAATGGCAAGTCACCAATCTAGCAAAAGTTAGTATGCGTTACCAATGTAAAAAAGTACAAAAATTCAACATTTATTTGGAACATGTACTAATTGTTATAAAATTCACGATTGAGTGAATGTCACGGTGAAGAAAGTGTAAGTCAAAGAAAATGCAGAAAGCATAATTCAAATTTTTCATACAAAAATAGATTATTCTACAATTTTGAAACGACACTGAACTAAGTGTATAAAAAGGAAAACGCTGAGTAACGCAGTAAAAAGGTTGTGCGACGTTGATACTCACAGTGATGAAGAATACAGGGACTGTTAAAGAAACATTATCTTGGAACTGGTTAGAAGGGGTGGAATAACATTTCTGTGATTATATTGAAAGAGCCGCTGAGGCTTTCTACTTCGCCAAGGGAAATTCAGCGTAACACATAGCGTGACAAGCCTGGCCCTTTGAAATACAGGTACTACTCATTTTTGCCAGCTGAGTGGACTGGAGCAACGTGAAAAATAAAGTGTCTTGCTCAAGGACACAACGCGTCACTGAGAATTGAACTCACGACCTTACGATCGTGCTCCCAATGCCCTGAGCACTAAG
>NC_068998.1:46412257-46413194 GCF_001194135.2 Octopus bimaculoides
ATATATATATATATATAAGAGAATAAAATAGTTCTTGGTACAGTATAATATATTTGAAAAAATGAGTACCCACAGAGACATGTTGTATGTATGTGAATATTCGTGTGTGTGGATGTATGTGCGAATGTATTTATATATATATGTGTGTACGTAGATGCAAGTGTGTAAGAATGTGTGCGGCTGTGTTCTTTTTGTGTGTGGATGTATGTATACACGCGTGTGTAGATGTGTGGATGTATGCATATGTATGCGCATGCAGATGTATGTATCTATGTGTATATGTGTGTGTATCTGACTAAATAAGGGCAAACCATACCAACTGTTGAACAATGACTAAAATGACCTCAAATCAAGATTCTCAAAGGTCATCTTTTGACAAGAACTCAACATTTTTGACCACTCCTAAAAATATTCCATTTCTTTATTCCTGATAAATCTCTTCTCACTAACATTTTTTGTCTTCTTACCTTCCCCCTTTTACTTTTTCTTTTTCCTTTTCTCTTTTTTCTTCTTTCTTCTTTTTCACACATGCTGTTGTACTTACTTTTTGTATTCTTTTATTATTTTTTATATTTGTTTTATACTTTTTTTCTATCTTTTTTCTATTTCTATTTGTATACTTGTAAGAATAAATTTTTGGCTATATAAACAACCTTCTAAGTCGCAGAATTTCAGTTTGAAAACGGCTATCTAAAAGCTCAAAACTCGTTAGATTAACTGTAAACATCATTAAAATAAAAATTATCCTCTCAAAAGCCATCTCTACTCATTTTTCAAATATATATATTTAAACATATGTACATATATATATATATATAAGGTTGAGGAGGGTATTGGATTTAACCAAACCCCGGAGGATACAGGTAATACCGAGTAAGTGCTGTATACCGATTAGTTTGCTCCAATCGTTGTATGAACAGGATTATATATATATATA
>NC_068998.1:46413371-46415041 GCF_001194135.2 Octopus bimaculoides
TATATATATATATATATGTTGGCACTCCGTCGCTTACGACGTCGAGGGTTCCAGTTGATCCGATCAACGGAACAGCCTGCTCGTGAAATTAACGTGCAAGTGGTTGAGCACTCCAAAGGCACGTGTACCCTTAACGTAGTTGTAGGGGATATTCAGCGTGACACAGTGTGACAAGGCTGACCCTTTGAATTACAGGCACAACAGAAACAGGAAGTAAGAGTGAGAGAAAGTTGTGGTAGAAGAGTACAACAGTCGATAGTCTAGGCTCAGTAGAGTGCAGGGAGCCCAAGCAACCGAGGGCACCCTCGATTCAGCAAGGAATGTTGCATTCTATCAAACTCAGAATTGAAATTTGAACCAATGCTAACGGATCAACAAAGCTTAAGGAATGAGGTGGGAGATTTTGTTTGTTTAGTGTTAGACAAAGAGTAGAGGAAACAGGAGTGGGAGTTCGTAGGTTTACAGTGGGCAGAGGTTGATATCGCTGATAGTGGTGGAGACGTTGAGAAAACTAATAGTAGTGTCGGAGAGAGTAGAGGCAGATGTCCTGTCTATCTAATTTTACTCAAGGTTATTGAAAGTATTTGTCTAAGATGACGCGCAGTGGGACTCGACTCGGGTTTTCGACATGTCTTTGAGATCTTTATTCTAAGTGGTCCGGTATAGTTTCTTTTGAAATTGTCACCCCAGAATATAATAAGTGTCAGCGTGCGTGCGCGTCGGCCTGCCTGTTTGTATGTATATATGTATACATACACACACACACATATATGTATGTATGTATGTATGTATGTATGTATGTATGTATGTATGTATGTATGTATGTATATATATATATATATATATATATATATATATATATATATATATATATATATATATATATATATATATATATATACATACATACATATATATATATATATACATACACACTTTATTATCTCCCCTTCTTCCTACCTCTCCTGTCTGACCACCTCTGTCCGGCATTCGCCATGATTGATCGCTAGCCACTAAACCTTTTTTAAAAATGTTCTCTCTGTTTATTTCTGTGTTTCTTTCTGTTAAAGAGCGTAGGCTCGAAACGTAAAAGACTTTCTCACTTACCAAGCGTTAAACTAATACATCTGTTTGTTGTTTACACACCCGTCTTCGTCTTTTGTTTTGTTAATTTTTATGTAAATTCCAAATATATATATGTATGTATATATGAATATATATGTGTATATATATGTATGTATATACGTATCTATCTATCTATCTATTTATCTATCAATCTATCTGTTAATATAAACGAGGCTCTTTCCCCTCCATATTTTAAAGAGGTTTCAGGCCAGCAGTGTTTGGGGTCCGAAGATACGCCGTAAGGCTAAACCCCTTATGAATGAGAAACCCAGGGTAACCCCATAAACCGGCCTATCCCACTATAATATTAACTGCTCTACACGTTAGAGAGTACTTCTCCTCCGTATTTATGTATTTCTAGAAACGATATATATATATATATATATATATATATACACACGAACACAGAAACATACACTGTTACATTACGGAAAATATCATATAACTTAAAATTCATACAATGTTTATTAACAACGCTAAAAATTGATGGAGCCTGCTGTACTTCTGACACCGCGGGTAGTCTTAAAAGAGAAGGAAAACAACCC
>NC_068998.1:46415829-46416814 GCF_001194135.2 Octopus bimaculoides
GTGTGTGTGTGTGTGTGTGTGTGTGTGTGTGTGTGTGTGTGTGTGTGTGTGTGTGTGTGTGTGTGATGTATTGTATTGGTTTCAAATTTCGGCATATGTCCAGCAATTTCAGGAGAGAAGTAAGTCGATTATGTCTACCCCAGTGCTCAACTGGGAAATTATTTTATCGTTTCCTAAAAGGTGAAATACAAAAAACGACCTTGGCGGAATTTGAGCCCAGAACGTAAACATGGACAAAATGCCGCTAACGATTCTGCCAAAACTGGAACTGTAAAAATCAGTAAAACCTTCCAGAAGTTTATCATTTAAATATATATGACTGTGTCAAGATATGCAACTTATGCATGAGAGTATGAACATAAAATAAAACATACAAATCTGCACATATACATACATAAATACATACATACATACAAAAACACCCCGTTGTTGATGTTGAAATTTGAATGAAGGAGGCTTGGATCTAGGTTAGACAATGGCTCTTTATTGGCAAGAAATCTTGAAACTGAACAATGACATACATACATACACACATATACAGATGTCTAGATATGCAACTATATGCATGAGAATGCATACATAAACAAAATACACGAATTTACTCATGCACTGACTTGCAATACTGCACATATACACACATAGATGCAAAAATACTCTGTTGGTGTTGTTGAAATAGCAATGAAGGAGTCTTAGGTCTGGGTTAGAAACCAGCGCTTTTTCTATTGACAATAAATCTTGAAATAAAACTGAATTATAACATACATGCATACATGTCAAGCTTGTATTTCGAAGGGCCAGCCTTGTCACATTATGTGTCACGCTGAAACTCCCTGAGAACTACATTAAGGGTACACGTGTCTGTGGAGTGCTCAGCCACTTGCACGTTAACTTTTCACAAGCAGGCTGTTCCTCCGTTGATCGGATCAACTGCAACACTTGTCGTCGTAACGGACAGGGTGGCACACACACACACACACACACACAC
>NC_068998.1:46417123-46421925 GCF_001194135.2 Octopus bimaculoides
CCAATTGATCCGATCAACGGAACAGCCTGCTCGTGAAATTAACGTGCAAGTGGCTGAGCACTCCACAGACACGTGTACCTTTAACGTAATTCTCGGGGATATTCAGCGTGACACAGTGTGACAAGGCTGACCCTTTGAATTACAGGCATAGCAGAAACAGGAAGTAAGAGTGAGAGAAAGTTGTGGTGAAAGAGTACAGCAGGGTTCGCCACCATCCCCTGCTGGAGCCTCGTGGACCTTTAGGTGTTTTCCCTCAATAAACACTCACAACGCCCGGTCTGGGAATCGAAACCGTGATCCTATGACCACGAGTTCATTGCCCTAACCACTGGGCCATTGCGCCTCCACATATATTATATATGCTCACGTATATACGCACATACATACATAATTAGTAATTGCAGTGTGTTAAGTGCTTCCGTATGAGTAGGGGTGTTAACATTTTCAGTTTAAAATTTGATTCTAACATTGCTATACTTTGTTCTATTGAGTGGTTTTCCAGAAAGTCTAGATGTTTGGCTTGAAACTATGGAACTGTGGGAAACATGCAAGGGATCTCTGCTTTAGATTTTATGCCATAACTTGCAGTCTCAAGTTTAAACACGTTCTTTGAAGACTATTGTCTGTTTTTACCATTCATTACCCAGGTGATTTTGTTCCGGGTAGCTACTTATATACGTTTGGAAGGTTTTTGCTTACTTTCATCTTTCTATTATTAAGCCGTTTTGTTCCGGGTATATGAGTCAACGAGCGTTCTTCCCTGTAACAGATACTCTTGCTTTTTTTGTTTGTTTTTGTAAGATGATAGGAGAGTGTTGTTGTTTTTAAGGGTTAGTCGTGAGAGTTTCGTAAATGTACAGACTGTGTTTTTAATCATAATAATCACGCCTTTTGTTATAGCGAGTGAGTAACCGTTTGTTCATTGAAACCGTCCTCCTTTTTCTTAGGGAGTATCTGCAGTGATAGAACTAGCTCGGTCCTACGTGTCTGCACACACACACGCGCACGCACGCACGCACACACACACACACACACGTACGTACACACAAACATGCTCACACACACACACATACAAAACACACGCATACATACACACACACACACATACAAAACACATTCCCACACGCCCAAACACGCGCGCACACACACACATACAAACTCACACACACGCACGTACGTACACATACACACAAACATATCCACACACGCACACATACAAACCACACACGCACGCATACATACACACACACATCCCTACAAAACACACACGCACGCGCGCACACACACAAACTCACACACGTACACACACACACGCATACACACACAAACATACACACATGTACAAAACGCACTCCCACACAAACACACACACAAACATACATGCACACACACACACAAACATACATGCACACACACACACACACACACATATACATACAGGATTAATGATCACTTTTTAAAAATACAATACGTGTCCGAAACCTTAAACACTCCCCCCCTCCGTGTCGAGAAGAGGTAGGAATGAGAGTCACAAATAGAGAGAGAGAAAAAAAAGAGAGAAAGGGAGACCGAGACAGAGAGAAGTGGATGTGAGGGTGACAAAGCGGGAATGAGAAACAGAGATAGATAGCTAGATAGACAGATACATATGTGGTGAAGCAACTGTTGCTGATCCCTTAATTTTGTTTATAGACAAATACATAGACAGATAGATAGATAGATAGATAGATAGATAGATAGATAGAAAGAGAGAGATAGAGAGAGAGAGAGAGAGAGAGAGAGAGAAAGAAAGTGACAGACAGACAAAGTGAGAGAGAGATAGATAGACAGATGGGTGGAGGTGATTTTGCAGCATGTTTTAAAAAAGTAGAGAATTTCTGGGCATAAGACATGGCTTCAAATTTTTATCAGGTAGATCGATCACGAAGGGAAGCTCATCATTTATTTAGTTCTATAGGCATATCTTTCTTTGTTAATGCTCAGTAACATTGAGGCGACGAGCTGGCAGAAACGTTAGCACGCCGGGCGAAATGCTTTGCAATATTTCGTCTGCCGCTACGTTCTGAGTTCAAATTCCACCGAGGTCGACTTTGCCTTTCATTCTTTCGGGTTCGATTAAATAAGTACCAGTTGCGCACTGGGGTCGATATAATCGACTTAATCCGTTTGTCTGTCCTTGTTTGTCCCCTCTGTGTGTAGCCCCTTGCGGGCAGTAAAGAAATAAGAAACGTTAGCACGCCGGGCGAAATGCTTAGCCATAATTCGTCTACCTGAGTTCAAATTCCGCCGAGATTGACTTTGCTTTTCATCCTTTCGGGGTCGATAAATTAAGTACCAGTTGGGTACTGCTATCGATCTAACCGACTGGCCCCTCCCACAAAATTTCGGGCCTTGTGCCTAGAGTAGAAAATAATGCTTAGTAGCTTCACATTACCAGAACACATCAAGGCGTAGGAGAGACACTGGTGTAAAGAAGCTAAGTTGAACTCTTCATTCGGTCAAGTGTCTAGGAAATTACGTTTTAACCTAAAAACAACAGGGTTAAGAACCTTTCGTAGTTGAACATGTTAACAACTTGGCTGAGGTTAGATTGTCATGTGTTCAGCTAAGCGTGAAAAAAAGTCATTATACATAGCAAATATGTAACAAAGGTGAGAGGGAATGTAAATGATAATTTGAAATTTCATGCTATATCCCAGTCAATGTTGTAAGTTATAATGGCTCAGAATATACATACATACATGAGAATACATAAATAAAGCATACAAATTTGCACATATACATACATACATACATAGCCGGCAAGATAAATCATGATACATACAAATGTATACACATACATATACACCTATACACTTATAAATTCACACTCATAGATATACATACATACATACATACTTATAAATTCACACACACACACATACATATATATTTTTATATTAATATATCGGTGTGAGTGTACACATGCTCATAAATACACATATATGTACACACACACACACACACACGTTTTCTTTGCTTGGGTATATCCGACGTTTTCCATTTATTTTCTGTCTTTCAATTTTACTTTTACTCACTGCTCTAATTAATTCGAAATTATTTATAGAACAGTGAAAAATGCTTCGTTTGAATCAGCGTTTCCCAATCACTGTTATCTCACGCCCGACTTTGATTTCCTAACAATAAACCCCACCATGAACAGACAAAGATAGTATATATATATAAACACACACACACATTTAAAAGTTTTAATTAAAACCTTATCGCAACTTTCGTCTACTACCCGTTACTCACGCCCTCACCTGAAGTAACTTCACCCCCGAAATTTTGCCACGAGCCACCTCCAAAAATATCGGCTGACATAAATTATCCTGATACATATATGCGATTCTATCTATTGAAGAAAAGGAGCATCAGGCCACACACACACAGAGTTTATTTTAACGAGATACTTCTTGAGGAGATATATTTACACCGAAGGATACACCTAAACCAGATGTCCAGTATCCCACCCATGAGGGATCGACTTTAGATGGGTCGAAGCAATTGTAGTGACTCTCGTATCTTATATATATATATATATGCGTATAAATACGTATACAGGTATAGAAAACTTTTGCCTTCAGCCGTCTGTTACTGCTCTTGGGTGTGTGAAATCAATAAGCGGAACTGGAATCAATCTAACAATGTTATAGCATGATCGTTTCAATGAAACAATTACGCCTCAACTTCCCAGAGCGAAGACGGGAAAGAGATGCAGTGAAATACATATGGAAGATCCCGGAGAGACCAGCACCAAACTTTAGTATCGAAAGGTATACCAAACATCCAACAGGATACCGCTGCACTGTGCCAAAGGCCCCAACTACTACTTCAAGAGTAAGGGCCAACTACTGCAATAGCCTGGAATTTAGAGCCCACAGCTATTTGATATTTTGCGAAAAAAAAATCTATATGGAGTTGGGGTAGATCTTTTCAAGAGGCACTTTGACCTGGTGCTTTCCAAGATCCCAAATGAATCTACATCAAGAGAAGAAACTCAAATGAGGGCAGCTGTAATAGATTCCTTCATTCATAAAAAGTCAAACACATGAGAGTAATCATTGAACAGGCAATGACAACGGTGGTGCCAAACATGACCAGTCTTGGACTGGAATAAAAGAACATATATATATATATATGTGTGTGTGTGTGTGTGTGTGTGTGTGTGTGTGTGTGTGTGTGTGTGTGTGTGTGTTTCGTTTTATGTCAAGTTATATATATAAAAAAAACCAACTTAGCATTAACTGATAAACACACACATGCACAAATACATACAAGAAAAACAAGATTTTTAAAATTCTCCATGTTGAGAAAAAGTACGTGTTTTTTAAGATTGTCACGGATAATTTTCAACAATATATGAATGTGTGTGTATATATATATATATATATATATGTTATACATATATATTTTCTGTGTATATATATATATATATATATATGTGTGTTTGTATGTATATATATATAAATATATATACATATGTATATATATATATAAACACACATATATACATATATACACATATACATGCACATACACATATATGTGTGTCTGTATGCGTGTGTTCCCGTACACATATATACAGCATACACAAGCACGTATATATATATCTATGTAGTATGTATGCGGTATATTGCAATTTGATATATAAGTCAGCAAAAACATCAACATTTAAAGTGTTTGAGCATAATAGAGCGGAAACTTAACTAATTTGTTTATTATATATATATATATATATATATGTATATATATATATATAT
>NC_068998.1:46422024-46422811 GCF_001194135.2 Octopus bimaculoides
TATATATATGTTCATTTTATTTAATTTTCTTCTGAGAATATCTTATTTATATATATATATAGTTTTTTGTTTATGTATTATATTTTTGTTCTAAGCTTGCTGGGTTTCTGTTTTTTAATATAAACATAACCGTACAGGCTTTGGTGTGTGGTTAAGAACTTACTGTATGTTAAAAGGTCATTAATATTATATATGAGTATGAGTGTTTGCCGTGACGCATTGAACCGTAGGGGCAACAATAGCGTTATCATGACTGAAAGCCGTCGGTTCTGAGTTCAATCTCACAAAACTTTACCTTGAGCATCTGTCGTCCATTGCAACTTCACTATGAAAGATTACAGATGCCCCAAGTATGAGCGTTTGTATATATACATGTATGTGTGTATGTGTGCGTGTATGCACTTCGATGCTGAAGAGAAGATAACTGCTTAGAAATGTATGCAAATGGTGCTCTAGTCTGGCCTGGTGTCTCTATACATTTTTATCTACAGTGAGAATTTTTCTCCAAAGCAAAATGTAGTGAATGGCCTTCTTATGGGTTCGAATATATCCCAGACATATTTGGACTGGTAACAAGTTTATACGTTTTGTGTGGCAAAACGCTGCTCCACTAAAGGGAAACCTTATCTGTCATTGTGGTTTTGTGGCACCGAAGCATAGCAGGCCTCAAGAGACACATTCTTGTCCACAGAATATGATTAACACTTCAATTTACTGAACTTTCATCCGTCATTCACGACAAGAGAATCCATCATCATCATCACGTACATATATATAAATATATATA
>NC_068998.1:46424230-46425553 GCF_001194135.2 Octopus bimaculoides
TATACATATATATATATGTTGTATCTCACACAGAAGTATGTAGAACTCTAAAAAATTTCAGTACAATATTATTTGGGTCATATCTTTGAAAATGTTTATTGTTTTGTGTTCCAAATTTGTGTAATGTTTGCATGTATAATATATCTTATTCAATATAAATTTCGTTTAATTTCCTTCGATACTATCAATTTTAATGAAATTTTTTAGGGATGTACATACTTCTTTGAGATACGGTACATATATACACTTTCTCTTTGAAATTTCCTGTTTCCGAAGAAGAGCTATGATCGAGACGTTAATAACAACTCTTTCCTTCCACCGAGCATCAAATTAATATACATGAACATACACCTATACACAAAATTGCGTGTAAGAGATGAGGTCGCCGCGTTTTACGAGAGATTTTGACACCACATAGTACATTGGAGAGATATACGAAAAGTCAATGTAAATATTTTCGTGCTTAAATGACCTAGAATCACTCTTGCACGATGTCATTGTTTCACTTTAAATAAACGGTCTCACATAAACTCACTTGCTAAACAAGTACAACTCAGAAATCTACACATACGTAGATATGTACAGGTATGTCTGTGCGTGTATACATGTGTGTGTGTGTGTGTGTGTGTGTGTGTGTGTGTGTGTGTGTGTGTGTACCTATATATAGATTTGCTCCAGCCATAAATTATAATGCTTATGTAGAGTGTGTTTTGTGATGGTTATTTTGATGACAAGAATTCACAGTGGCAGAATAATTGCATAAGAAAACAACCTGGTCATAAAAAATTGAGCATACTCTGACATTTTAGGAGATTGTTTCCAAACAGGGTGTTGCCTACGAGGTAAACATTGTCTTTATTGTCAACCCAATGTTGTTTTGTATTCCTTTTACTATGGAAAACAACAACAGTAACAACAACAACAACGACAGTATTAATATCAATATCAACAAGACTAGCAATGTAAGTAATATATTGCTTGTAATCCTAAGTTCGCATATAGGCATAATCTATAGTTATACCTGTCATAAATATACTTGCGTGAGTGCGCGTGACTTAGTGGCAAGGCGATTCGGCTTACGATCGTAGGGTCGTAGGTTCAATTCCCGGCGACGCGTTGTGTCCTTGAGCAACACACTTTATTTCACGTTGCTCCAGTTTACTCAGTTGGTAAAACTGAGTAGTACCTGTATTTCAAAGGACCAGCCTTGTCACATTCTCTCACATGCTGAATCTCCCTCAGTACGACACTAAGGGTACGCGTGTCTTCGGAGTGATCAGCCACTTGCACGTTAATTTCACGAACAGTCTGTTATATATATAT
>NC_068998.1:46425803-46427377 GCF_001194135.2 Octopus bimaculoides
AAAGGGGTTAGTATGATTGCGTATAGAAGAATATATTATTGAAAGGAATTCCAACGGTCTGTTTTTTTATATTCTTATAATATTAATGTAGGATATAGAATATATAGTATATATATATAGTAAAATGAAATGAAGTATTGATTGTCTTATTGAACAGATGAAATGTTGAATATCAAATATTAAAGGACTGGTATACTTTCTTGCATTTAAGCAGTCTTCAAGGTCCCAGGTTGTGACAGGAATGTTTCAACTGTTGAAACATTTCTGTCAGAACTTGGGGCCTTGAAGACTGCTTAAATGCAAGAAAGTATAGTAGTTCTTTAATATTTAATATTCAATATTTCATCTATTCAATAAGACATTCAATACTTCATTTCATATTACTATATATACTATATCCTACATTAATATCATAAGAATATAAATAAAACATAAAAAACAGAGTTGGAATTCCTTTGAATTATATATATATATATATATACATACATGTGTGTGTGTGTGTGTGTGTGCTGTCTAGCTGTCTGTGCTTGTTCCCCCACCACCGCTTGACAACTGATGTTGTGTTTACGCTCTTGTAACTTAGCGGTTCGGCAAAAGAGGAACAGATAGAATAAGTACCAGGCTTTAAAAAAAGGCCTGCGGTGGATTGGTACAACTAAAATCTCTTCAAATCGGTGCCCCAGCATGGAAGCAGTCAAAATAACTGAGACAAGTAAAAGATAAAAGATAACGATATAGATCATGCAGTTTAAGGTATTTTGCTGAGCACGATTCCTCAGTCCTTGGAAAAATTGTCTTGAGGGGAGGGGAGTACGCTGATTATATCAAACCCAATATTCAACTGGTACTTACTTTGCCGACATCAAAAGGATGAAAAGCAGCAGAATTTGAACCCAGAAAATAAAGAGAAGGGGGCAAAATGCTGCTAAACACTTTTTCTGATATACTGATGAGTCTGGTAGTTCACTTGTAATATTATTGGTTGAAATGTTCTTTTGATAGTCTTTGTTGGTGTGCAAGTAATCTATCAATGGCGGTCAAACCTTTGGTAGCCATCTTTGTTGATATACTTAATTTTGCAAAATAGTAGCAAGAAAGGAAGATGAAAACTGCCAGTAAAGGAAATGGAAGAGGAGATAGTTAAAAAGGTTTAGGAAGCACTGCTACACTGTCTCTCTCGTCGTCTTAAGGAAACAGTCCGAGTAACCTTCTCCAACTATAGTTCTCATATTCGATTATAATGTCTTACGTTTAAGCTGGTTCTCATACTTTTCCCTGAGGAGAAGTTTACATTTTTAACATCGCCGATTCCTATGGATCGCATAAATTGTAATTCTTCGAAACATATGTCGGAATAAAAGTATGCAGTTATAATATGCGTTTACTCCATTCTTTAAATTTATATATACTCAAATACTCAAAATATCAAGGAGTTTCTACCTCATAAACAGGAGTTACACTACGGTTATTTTGTGATCTTTGCTACCCCGGTATCTATTAACCAATTTATTTTATCCGAGTTATTTTTTACTTGGAGAAAATAAATACATATAATATAATATAATATAATATAA
>NC_068998.1:46427543-46428873 GCF_001194135.2 Octopus bimaculoides
ACAGGAATAGAGTCAGGCGATTGACGTGGTAATGAGAGGTTGTCTTCAAGTACGAAATATTTAACGATGTGTATGGTGTGTATGTTATAAATGTTTGTTTTCGTCTATTTATCTATTTAATTAGACACACACACACAAACACGCGCGCGCGTGCGCAAACAAACACACACACACACACACACGCATGTATATATAAATATTCCTATGTATTTTTTTGCATTAAGCTTTCTTGCATCTGTTTCTGATTGTAATGCTTCGTATACACACACACACACACACACACACACACACACACATATATATATATATATATATATATATATATGTGTGTGTTTGTGAGTGTGTGTGTGTACATATATACATATATGTATGCATAGATATATATATATACACATATATATATATACATGTATATATACACGTATGTATATATGTATACGCATGTATATATATATATATATATATATATATATATATTTAAACGTATGTAGACACATACACACAGTGAGTGTGTGTACTTAGGTATGTATGTATATGTATGCATATCTATCTATCTATCTATCTATATATATATATATATATATATATATATATATATACACACTCATACACATATGGGTGTGTATTTGTGAGTGAATAGTTGAATATAAATGTGTCGTATCTACTTATAAAAGTTGAATGCCCTTGTGTGTGTGTGTGTGTATGTGTGTGTGTGTGTGCGCGCGCCTCTAAGTGTGTGCGTCTCTGTGTTATGTGTGTTTTTGTTTGTGTGTGCGCGAACATATTTGTATATGTGCACATGTGAGTGTATAGATGCCTGTCTGTTTAATACTTACAGCGATGACACCTTGCTGGACAACTTTCGTTTTAATATTTTTGTTTCATTTTTCGTGTCGCTAGTTTGTTCATGATACAATTCTTTCTGCTTATTTTCTGTTCCATACATACATACATACATACAAACATACGTACTTACATACATACATTGTATTGTTGGCACTCCGTCGCTTACGACGTCGAGGGTTCCAGTTGATCCGATCAACGGAACAGCCTGCTCGTGAAATTAACGTGCAAGCGGCTGAGCACTCCACAGACACGGGTACCCTTAACGTAGTTCTCGGGGATATTCAGCGTGACACAGAGTGTGACAAGGCTGACCCTTTGAATTACAGGCACAACAGAAACAGGAAGTAAGAGTGAGAGAAAGTTGTGTTGAAAGAATACAGCAGGGTTCGCCACCATCCCCTGCCGGAGCCTCGTGGAGCTTTAGGAGTTTTCGCTCTATAAACACTCACAACGCCCGGTCTGGGAATCGAAACCGCGATCCAAT
>NC_068998.1:46429468-46431280 GCF_001194135.2 Octopus bimaculoides
TATATATATAGATAGATAGATAGATAGATATATAAATAGTATATTAGTAAAACTTCCGTGGGTATTCTCTTTTTGGGGGTGGCACACTCTAATGTAAGATATCAGTGCTGCTCATCTAGTGTTGTTCTACCCCTAATACTGCTTTATAAGAGGTCATCGTATAAAAAGCGAGATGCATACATTACCAGGAAGCTAGAAATTCACAATATGTGTAAGGGGGAATAATCTTTCAATGAAATATAACGACGATATTAGCTCTCACTTTGAAGAACTGTACATTTTTTTTTTTTCAAAACCGGCATAGAAAATAAAAAACAAAACGCCTGACGCAACGTAGGGATAAAGGGGTAGGTAGACCACCGATATGTGATAAATGATGCAAAGTCTGTGACTCACATCATAATAATCTGTCCGAAATGTTATCAGAATATTATCTACATATAAGACATGCACATGCGTAGCTAAAGTGTACCGCCCGGGGCGGCCCTTCCGTTTGCCGCCCCCGGACCCCACAAAAAACACATACTGCCTACAACAGACCCAAAAGTGGTACCCCTTTAATAGTACCGCCCTTAGTGCCCGCCACCCCACCCCACCCCAGCTACGCTAGTGCAGGCATGATGCTTTGGTCAGAATATCGTTAAATACAATTTGCAGAAAGGGTACTCCCGAAGATAGAAACACGAAGCCACCGTAATATGGGGCGATATAAACCCTCATCTGAAAGCGCATGGCTTAGTGGTGAGTGTAATCGGCTTACCAACGTAGGTCCCGAGTTCGATTCTCCTTGGGCGCGTTGAGTCCTTGAGCAAGACACTTTATTTCCCGTTGCTCCATTCCACTCAGCTGAAAAATGAGTAGCACCTGTATTTCAAAAGCTGGCCTTGTCACATTCTGTGTCACGCTGAAATTTTCTGAGATCTAAATTAAGGGCACACGTGTCTGTGGAGTGCTCAGCTAGCTGCTTATTAATTTCACGTGTCGAGATTGTTCCGTTGATCCGATCAACTGGAACTTTCGTCGTCGTAATCAACAGAATGCCATTTATAAGCCCTCGTGATATAAAAGAATACTAGTTTGGTGCCCCTGTCCTGACTTCAATAAAATGCCGGTTAAGAAGACTAGACACGATAATCAGGAACACGGAAAGTAAATTGTGCACAGAAACAAAACATCAATGCTGAACAAATGAATAAATGAGAAACCTGCGGCTATTACAACCAGACTATGACTTATAGATTTATATAAGTGATTACTGGAAGCTTTGGATACATAAGTTTGTGTACATAATGATAAATAGTAATCTTCAGAAGATGAGCTTCACAAAACACGAGACAAAAAAGGGCTAATAGGAAGATTTCAGCTATGAGTCATTGTAGACCCTATGAAATTATTCCACAAGTTTGACATGTATTAAGTACATATACACATGTGTTTGATATATTCAAACATAGGAATGCATATTCATACACATGTCAGAACATACGTACGTCCCAGCTTATAAATCGACATGTGTAATTCCAGTCGTGTTGGCGCGCATGTGTACGTGGGCGCATATATACATAGAATCGGCACATACATGTTTGTAACGTATCCATGCGTATATGCAAGCGCGCATACGTGCACACGTGCATACACACGTATACACGCATGCATAGCACGTGGTTGTGATCGAGATTCTAATGAATAAGTCTTGTTTTCTGGGTTAGAAACCGGCTCTGTCACCATTGGTTAGAAATTCGAAGTATAAAACTAGAACATACACACATAAACACACACACACACACACACATACATACATATATATATATA
>NC_068998.1:46434961-46435502 GCF_001194135.2 Octopus bimaculoides
ACACACACACACACACACACACACACACACACACACACACACACACACACATATATATATATATATATATATATATATATCCACATATATATGTATATATAAGTATGAATGCAGTTATTCATGTCCATGACGTCATAACATCATGTCATCAGGTCAAGATTTTATTCTTAATACTATTTTACTATTTCTCCCCCGAGAAGAGGTGGGTGTGGGGAGAGAAGTAGGGCAATACAGTTTTTGCTTGTTTTTTTATTTGTTTGTGGTTGGCTTTTTACTTACGAATATTAATGACTTGATAAGATGTATATATTTACGACGCCTCTAGCTCTGAAGAAATACAGGAAATTATTTATAGTTCTACATACATACTCACAGACACGCGTGCACCCGTGCGCTCACATCTCTCTATGAACATGTGTATATATGTATGTATGTATATATACAGGTACCTATACATACATACATACATATATATATATATACATATACATGTATATTGTATATATATATATATATACATATACATGTATATTGTATATAT
>NC_068998.1:46436362-46441157 GCF_001194135.2 Octopus bimaculoides
TATATATATATATATATATATATATATCTGTGTGTGTGTGTATATATATATATATAGACACAAGCGTAAACATATATAAATAATAACATTCAAAGTGGAAAAACAAAGAAAACAGATAAAAAAACAGAATATAAAAGACAAGATATCTTGGTTCTATTTTAGAATTTTTGGTCATAAAAGACTCACAGAGTAAACGAAATTCCTGACTGACAAAATATTGGTATCTTCTTCTTGCTGAACCTTAACACAAAGACCTTATATAGTTTTGGGGGTAGGAGAGGGGCAAGGGGCGTTGTAGGGGAGAGATGTGCTAGGGTTATGGGATTGAACTATTTTGATGTTCATGCATTGACGCAAGTGTGTTGCCCAACAACAAATGTTTTTCTATTGTGAATGTTTATGTGTGTGTGTATTTGTGTGTGTCTGCACGCCCGTATGTATGTGTGTGTGTGTGTGTGTGTGTGTGTGTGTGTGCGTACGTGTGCATGTGTGCATATATGGTTTAATGTTCTGTTATAGGTACAATCAACAAAAAGGTACTCCATCCAGCGAGAGATAAATATCATTTAACATACACACAGTATTTAAATGAGAGCTACTAATATTTTCATGTCATGAAAACACGATAAATTCGGCAGATTTATACAATGTATCTTGTGTCTCCAAGCAATCATTGAGGTTGCGGGCACATAGTGAGTTTTATTTGAAAATCAGGACGCTGGTCTATGCGAAAATACGGAAAATAATCGAGAAGGTTGACGCAAAAAGTGGAACGAGAAGTCAAAGGCCAAATAAAAAGATGGAAAAAGAAAAGAAAGAAAACCCAGAGTTGCGCCCCCTTTGTCTGTAGAAATCATAATCTAGCTTGTGTAGAATAATTTAACGAGCGAAGAAGCCAAATGAGGTAAAAAAAATGAAGCAGTTTAATCACTGACATAAGTGTTATGAAGAATGCTTACTTTAAATTTGATGCATAAAAAAATACGAAAAATAGAGCGTGAAACACTTGACAGCTACAGAGACCAATAAGCCATTTCCTTACCAAAGTCTCATAAACCAAAAAGAAAAAAAATTCCTGGATATAACAGAAATATGCTTATATTTTACATGCATACTTTTACAGCAACACTCAAGCAAATATATATACATATATATACTCGTATAATATCTTGGGTGAAAATAGCCCGGATCTAAATGTAACTTTAAACCACAACATACTAGCTAAGTTCAGACGATACAATCTCAAAATATCATAAATTCAAATAAAATTCAGAAACAAAGAAGATATAAAGAAAATAGAAATAGTGCAGAAATAAACGAACAAATATGAGAATATTAAGAATGTCAAAGGCAAAGTGAGAGCTAACAAATGTAATTAAGCAACAAAATACAGCAAAACCAAGCCCTAGAAAAAACTACAGAATATTGACCAACAAACTCTGAAAGAGAACAGTATAAACAAAATATAGAAAAAATGAAATATGAAGAAGACTTAAGGATTAAGAAATTCTAAAGATGTAAATCATAGCATGGTGAATCATAGCATGGTAAACTACGTAAAGACAAAATAAAAAACAAACAAACAAACAAACGAACACGGTATATATTAGGATGGCGCTCAGGAAATGGGGGATAAAGAAGGAAATGCGTTTTATGTTTCGAGTATTCACTCTTCTTCTGGAAAATAGGATTGACAAAGAGAGAAAAAAAAGGGAGATGGGGAAATGAAGAAATACAAACGCACGACTATCTAACTGCCATTGATGCTGATAACTAAAGGTGGATATATAAAATTAAAGACAATAAATCTTACGGAGCAGCGAAAGTTCCTCTCCAGTTTAAACTCCAGTATAAAATAGCATCAACAAGAAGAATAATATGTAGCCAGCAGAGAAATAGACACGGACGTCAATATGAGCAGGTTAGACGAAATATGTATCACCCACACTGGCTACAAAAGGAAGTGTAATGTAAGGAAAATAAAGAATGGAAAAGCTCTTTCGAATTCTAAAAGATTTCAGTAACGAAACGACGTATTTGAACTAAAGATAAGAGGAGCCAAATACAACAGGAATAAAAGAAGAATCCGAAATCGAACATCCGAAACAAGAATCTCGCCGAATCGGAAACAATGAATGGCTCTGAATGCAACAATGATCTTTTTCTTTTTTTTAAGGCGCATGGTTGCGGGTTCAGTCTCACTGCGTGACATGGGCAAGTGCCTTCTACTAACGTCTCGGGCTGACCAAAACATTGTGAGTGGATTTGGTAAGCGGAAACTGAAAGAAGCTCGTCGCGCGCGTGTATGTGTGCCTTTGTGCCTGTGTGCCTGTGTGCCTTTGTGCCTGTGTTGAGTTCAAATTCCGCCGAGGTCGATTTTGCATTTCATTCTTTCGGGGTCGATAAATTAAGTACCAGTGAAACACTGGGGTCGATGTAACCGGCTGGTCCCCTTCCCCAAATTTCAGGCTTTGTGCTTTTAGTAGTAGAAAGGATTGTTGTTGCTGTTGCTTCTTTTATTTTGCTACTGAGGACGATTACATACATTATTCATATCTACAGAATATGAGACGCTTAAATGGGGTTTACAAAGACGTTTTGGCGTGGAACAAACAAGTCGTATAAAAACAATATACATAAAAATAATTACGTCGGAGAATTGAAAAATATGGGGTAATGTACAATAATTAAAAATAAGGAGGAGTCTTTCAAAATGATGGATTTTCATGGACTTCAACAATTCTTTAAAAACAGCACACACACACACATATATATACATAGTAGAATAATAAAAAAAAGTTCTTGGAACAGTATAATATATTTGAAAAAATGAGTAGAGATGGTTTTGTAGTGCAAAAGACAAATAAATGAAAAATTTCGTCATGAGGGATGGGAGTGTTAGCAAAAAAATAAATTTTTCAAAAATGTTTTATCGTAAAAAGCTTCCTCCCGCCATTTTGAAGTGTATGGTGAAAAATAGTTTGAAAAATCCTCGTCAAAACGGAGAAAAATCTATCTATGTTGGTGTGCTATTCCAGATCTCCGCCTTGTATAACGATAAAGTCTACCTGACTAGATTAGAAAACCCATATCCTTGACCACCTTCAGCCTATAATTATTCTCTATATCTGAGTCATGGTATATGACAGAAAATTTCTGGGACGCAAACTCTTCAGGAGCCCTTTGCAATTACTCTGTCACCTTCATTTTCCACCTTCCCTATATCTATTTCCTCACCGATCCCAAGCGTCAGGGGTAAGCTCTAGTCTTCTAACACGGTCTTGGGGTCTTGGTGCTTAAGTGAACCAGCATAAAGTGAAGTTACATCGAGGAATCCGTCTTGTGATTCTCTGAGGCTCCCACATCACTAACTTCTAAGGGCCTACCCTCTTCCAGGAAAGGCATGGTTCTCACTTCAAAGATCTTACGAATAAAGAGTAACTCTAAATTGAAAATAGATTAGACTACAGTATGTACTGATGGAACAACTATTGAGCCGACAATGAAAGGGCATCTGATTTAATGCCCTCTTGTTTAACTATGAAATCATCATTTTATCAAGAAACTATTTCCACCAATTACGAGCATCACAAACTCTTTAATAAGAATAACGTTAAAGTCAGTTATAGTTGCTTATAAAACACAACGTATACAATAGTAAAGAAGTTTAGAAATTACTAAAGACGACTGTATTGCTAAATATTTACCTGTCGCACCTCATAGTCCTGTCTGCTACTTGGAAAATGCCAAGCTATAACATTGATACGCCGGACGAACTTCTGCCGATAGAGGGCAGTGAAAACAATTACACCAAACTGACAAGGTGCCTCTATGTAGTCGTTCAAATTGCTTGAAAGAACAATCAACTCTCCCTCAAATCACATCTTGGTGTTTTCCGCATGTTGGATTATCTCCTCTAAGAGAAACTGTATGAAAGGACAGGTAAATCATGGAAAAACTGCTATTAATCATAAGTATGGCTAACCAGGGCTGACCCGGAGCAAATCGGTATGGGTATACCATGGCCATACCGTTAATGCAGTAATATATTTACATATCGTGACTATACTATTCCACTAATCGTATACGAGGGGTGCTGAAAAGCTCCTGGATTTAAAGGTGTCGTGAAAGGCCTGGTTGGAGGCCAAACCTTCCGAGTTCTTTTACAGGGCTTTAAAAAAAAACTGAAGGACCGCTGCAATAAGCGTGTGAATCTGAGAGGAGGACATGTTGAATAAAATCATAATTAACTGATCCTCTTTTACACCCACCTTTACACCTTTATTTTAACACCCACTCGTAGTCACCCCACCAAAACCATTCCACTGCTAAGCCATACATTTGCCATAACACTACTGTGACCATACCATGTCCTAACCATAACATTATACATACCACTGACACGCAACCGCCATACAATTAACATGTATGTAGTTGTTGTTTACTTCTGCACACGTACAGATGCATGCACGTACAGAAATCCATTTCAAACTGTGAAGTAGACAAACAACAAAGCCGCTGTTGTAGTAGTAGTAATAGTAGTAGTAGTAGTAGTAGTAGTAGTAGTAGTAGTAGTAGTAGTAGTAGTAGGATGACCAATGTATTTCAACAGCAATGAGATGTAAAGTATCGGATTACAGGAGCAACACTTTCAACGCTGACGAAAACAGTTGTTCCTGTGTGCAGTCGATGTTCTGCGACTCGTACGGTTTCAGCATCTTTGCAGACTAGGTATGTTATCAGGATATACATATATATATATATATATATATATATATATATATATATATATATA
>NC_068998.1:46441171-46447896 GCF_001194135.2 Octopus bimaculoides
AGAGAGAGAGAGAGAGAGAGAGAGAGAGAGAGAGAGAGAATTCAAATTTACAGAAAACAAAAGGTATGTGTATATATACATATATGTATTTATATTATACATATATGTGTGTGTGTGTGTGTGTGTGTGTGTATAAAGTGAAGGAGATAGACAGTATAATGTGTATAAGGGGTGTGTGTGTGTGTGTATATATATTCACACACATATATATGTAAGCATGTGTGTATGCATCTATGTATATATATATATATATATATATATATGTATATATTTATGCACATATATGTATATATGTATACATTTATACATAAACATATATACACATATACATACATAGATACATGCACTCACAAACACTCACATACATACACGCATGCATATATGTGTGAATGTGTGTGTGGTGGGGGTTGTATCTCAATCTTTTTGCTCGCTAGTGCAAAAACTTAACCCGGGCAAGAAATAAGCGCTTGATAGCAACTTATAGCGTACAAGACTATGATCTTATTTGTAATACTGAAAGGTTTGCAGACTGACAAGTGTGTCCGATTTCTATTGCGTTTATAATGTATTCAGGGTGGAGGCGCAATGGCCCAGTGGTTAGAGCAGCGGACGCGTGATCATAGGATCGTGGTTTCGATTCCCAGACCGGGCGTTGTGAGTGTTTATTGAGCTTAAACACCTAAAGCTCCACGAGGCTCCGGCAGGGCATGGTGGTGAACCCTGCTGTACTCTTGCGCCACAACTTTCTCTCATTCTTGCTTCCTGTTTCTGTTGTGCCTGTAATTCAAAGGGTCAGCCTTGTCAAGTTCTGTGTCACGCTGAATATCCCCGAGAACTACGTTAAGGGTACACGTGTCTGTGGAGTGCTCATCCACTTGCACGTTAATTTCACGAGCAGGCTGTTCCGTTGATCGGATCAACTGGAACCCTCGACGTCGTAAGCGACGGAGTGCCAACGCTCACTATTCCTGAACAGTGTCCAGAAGCCCTTTCAAGACATCCACATCTACACCTCTACAATCTTTGAGGTTGTTTGGCAGAATATCGAGCAGTTGTGGACCCTTGACAGTCAAGTCGTTGCAGTACTGCTAGAATATTTAATTTTAATGCATATATATATGTGCATGTGTGTGTGTGTTTGTGTGTGCGGGCATATGTGTATGCATATACATCATGTATTCATATATGTGTATGTTCCTACAAACACACAAGAAAGCCAGTACGAAATCATAAATCTCCAAGTGGTGGCGGTTGTAGTGATGATTACTGTGATGGTGGTGGTGGTGATGGTGGTGGAGGTGATGGTGGTGGTGGTGATGGCAGTGGTCTTAATGATGGTAATGTAGACGGTGGCGGTCGAAGCGGTGGCGGCGGCTGCTGTGGTGGTGGTGGTGGTGGTGGTGGCGATGTTGGTGATTGTGATGATTCTCAAATATATTTCTACGCTGTAGGTTATCTTCAGTCTGAAACAGTGCACCGTAACAAACACCCGCAGCTCACTGCATGTCTTACAAATTCCATATCCACCCTTTATTCTATCACCACAACCTCAACCTCTAATAGCACAGGCCATAACTCTTTATCGCTCTTATATGATACACTTGGTAACGTTATATGTACACACACACATACACACATACATACATACATACATACATACATACATACATACATACATACATACATGTACACATTCTCACACGCACTTTAGTTGCAATTTGCAACCGTGCACAACAATATATATACGCTCGTGCACAAATACTTACAGATCAGCGGACACAGAATCGACTGTTGCACCCTGCATAAACATACCAGCATGTTTGTGTTTGTTTCTGTGTATGCGTGTTTGGCCTGCATTCGCTGTGTGTGTGTGTGTGTGTGTGTGCGTGATCGCTATATAAATATGTTTGTTTGTGTGCCTATATCTACGCATGCTTGTATGTTGTATAAGCTGTTCACGACTTGGTTGAATTACCAATTCGTAAATTTGTCGACGAGTGTTCAAATCCCAGCCGAGGACGGCTTTAGTAATGTAGAAAAAATGATAGAAACCGTCTCCTTAAGACCTAACTTCAGTCCCTCAGTCTTGATTTGTTCTTATTGAATGGAAGACCGAAGCTAAACCTGAAATATCCCTGGGTATCTTCAATTTTTTTTTTACTTATTTCAGTCATTTGACTGCGCCATGCTGGAGCACCACCTTGAAAAGTTTAGTCGAATAAATCTCTTCTTTAGTCATTCTCTTTCATTCTTAGTGTTTCCACGTTATGATTTTAGACAATCTTTCACTTACATAACAGTACATTAGTCAGAGGCCAGATTTATATTCCTATTTAAATATTAAAATCTTTAATATTTAAGGGCTTCGTTTCGATCAACATTTTGCTGTTCTAGATTGAAAACAACGACGCCAGTTGTTTGCGATAAGCGGTAACGCGAAATTTTAAAAAAAAGATAAAAACCTAAGTTCTCTTTCTGCTTTTATTTACATAAGCTCTACTTAGTTGATTGAACAATTTTCCTAAGTCTTCACACTCATATATACACACACATGTATAGTCATACATACCCGCATAACAGATAAAATTCCAAGTACGAAACGTAGTTTTCATAAATAAGAAAATCCAAGAATGAGCATGCTTCGTATCTACTTATTGAACAAAATTCCGCTGCCTTTGTGTTAAGACTCAAGCTTATCACAAATATAGCGACATTTATTTATACTTTTGTTTTCTTCGTATTGAAATGAAAACCCTTCTTCATTGCTGTGCTTGGTATGTGGATATAAATCCGATGACATCTGAATCAAAGCTTTCTTGCAAGATAAAGACATTTGAAATGTAATCATTTATTTCTTTAAGGAAAACATTCAAATTATTTAAAGAGATTTTTAAAACGATAAGCAAAGCAGGCAAATATTTTAAAAGTTGGTTTAGAAGCTCGTTTTGCAATCACTTGGTTTCGGGTTCAGTTCTAACGTACGGCACCTTGGGTAAGTGTCTTCTACTATAGCCCCTGGCCGACCAGTGCCTGGTAAGTGAATCTGATAGACGAAACTGTGTAAAAGCCCGTTGAATGTGTGTGTTTCTGTCTGTTTGTCTCCGCCTTCGCTTGACAATTGATGTTAGTTTGTTTACGTCCTCGTAACATAGCAGTCAGACATAAGAGACAGATAGAATAAGTGCCAGATAAATAATAGGGGCGTTTCGTTTAAGTAACACCCTTCAAGGAAAGCGGTGCCCCAGGATGGTCGCAGTCCAATGATTGAAACAAGTAAAAGATAAAATATAGATAACAGTTTCTAGATTCATTCAAAATACTCTCAGAAAGACAAACAAGAGGCAAATAATTTTTTTTTGAAATATATAAACAGTTTCTGAAGAGATTCAGATTGCTTCTTATAAAATATCTGAAACGGTTACACAAAGAAATAAAGTCTCCTACGTTGGTAGAGTCAATTATCTTGCTTGAAAAATGTTGAAACAATGCTAAAAGATTAAGTAGAACATGGAGTATGTAAAATTCCTCTCTCTCTCACGCGATACAGTTTGTTATCACATTTTGCAATAGTCTGCCGACATTGACGAATATATCATGATAAACGTCAACATTCAGTTTTGCTTTACAAGTTTCCTCAGCCTTATTTATACAACCTCTCTCAATAGCCTAATATTAATACACGTAATAACGAAAGTAAAAAAGCTCTCACCGAATGTAATGTTATAAATACGCCAGCCTGTAACTGCCCAGGTTAATACATTTCCAATGTGAAGAAACTCTACCAGATATCACCAAGCAAATGAGAAGCTATAAGCATATATCTATTTCATTGATGGAAGTTAATTATCAAATGTGTTTGGTTTTTCGTGAGTGTGTGTGTGTGTATGTTTGTAAAGTCAGGTTGCAAACAAATGCCAGGCTCTACAAAAGTTAACATTTTTCATATTCTGAATAACAGCCTTAAAGACCGGAAATTACCATGAAAGTCACGTGTCACCATTTGTACCAATGAAACACTCTCTACGGTAGACTGCATGAAAACGAACAACATCTGGATGCTATTATAAATCACTGCATTCTACACTGGTCTTAGTTGCCCCGCAAAATAAGAAATCGAACTGAAACCGGTTTAAAATAAAATTGCCGAGATAATTAATTTTATTAAAACAATTAAAGTTTACTTTGTTTTGTCTGAGAAAGCTTTTGTTGATATAGATTCTAGCTTTGATACTTTAACGCATTGACGTGAGATTATGGTCTCCATTCACGACGCGGAAATGATGGAAGGAAGTAATCGAGGCCGCACATATTGCGACGTGAGAAATAAAATTTTCGGATCGTCGCAGGACACATTGTAACGACGGCGCATGGCGGGCACGTTACCATTCCATACTTTTCGTTTGCCGAGTGATGAGGCTCTCTTTGAGCGTAGTAATTTTTTTTTCTACGGTAAACGAACGGATCTCTCCAGACCTTCAGTGAGGGGAACCCTCGGATGAACTGTGCGAACTGGCTGATTTCCGTGAGATTGTCATGTAGTTAATATCTACAGGGTGCGGCAGAAATACCTCCCACATTTGAAAGGTTGACAAAAGGAAAAAGAAACAACATTTATGAAAAATTAATTTTACTGTTGTTTAAAGAAAGGATTGCAGTTTTTGTTTTTCATTAGCTAAATGAAAACATCATTGGTACTTGCATAAGTTCATTAGCAACACATAGGTGAAAGTTTAAAATGTGGGAAGTATTTCTGCCGCACCCTGTAGAATACACTCTGATACTGGCAATATATTTGGAATCTGTTGTGGGAGAAGAAATTACATTATGCTTCATTAAATATCGGGATTAGTTGTGTGTACGAAATTTGATCTGGAATGGCTTTAAAATAATTTCGGGTTCATAGCAAGACATAAAAACATCTGGTTGTAATAACTGAAGCATTGCAATATCAACATAACTGTAATTTATATAGCTTCGGTGCTATATAAGTTTCTCATACGTTTTATATGATGAATAATTAACACTTATATAATTAATTATGAAATTATTAATCCATGTTAATCAACGGAATCTTTGACTTGGATTTTATGTAACTTCCGACCCTCGAAATTGTTTGTACTTTAGAAATCAGAATTGAAAACCACATTCTTGAATAAGCACTTTAAGAATCGTCTTAGAAAATGAAGTCCAAACTTTCAAAAGACGATTCTGTAAAACCATCTTGTATTTTAAATCTTCTCTGTTGAAGTGAGCCATCATATTTGGATTTCTTTAAGGTGGCGAGCTGGCAAAATCATTAGCACGCCAGATAAAATGCTTTGCAACATTTTTTCCGGCTTTACGTTCTAAGTTCAGATTCCTTGGAAGTCGACTTTGCCTTTCATCTTTTCGGTGTTGATAAAATAAATACCAGTTGAGCAACGGATTTCGATGTAATCAACTATCCCCACCTCCTACAAAATTTCAGCCCTTGTAAAGAGAATTTTATTTGCATTCATTCTTTGAAATCGAAGTATGTAACACGACGTTGATTGTGTTCAATGAGCCATTATCTTCCACAACACCTGGAATCTCTTTCTCTTGAATAACCTTGCCACTATGGTTTCTATAAAGACAGGGCTATTGGGAAACTACGTTCCTCTGTCAACCACCAGTGTATTCTCACATTGTAGAAATTTGGTAAACGAATTGCTGCTCTCAACATTAGTAAAGTTTTCAACTGTGTCCACTTTGAAAATTTCTTATCGAAACTGCCTACTTATTGGTTTCATTTACCCCTCATGTCTTCGATCAGTAGCTTTTAATCAGATCACACTATCGCAGCGCGTATTGACAACAGAGTTGTTTCTGTCCTAGAGTTCCGTTTTGTCTTCTGCAGTCTTTCTTCTATACATCAATGACTTAACAGTTGTTATATGCAACAACACCGACTCTTGTGTAGGTGATACGAACCTTCATTCCTTTCTAACGTTCTTCAACCACACATCACTCATGCTCAACTAAGACACCACGCGCAAAAGCAGCACTACTGACTCTATAAATGCAGCCCTTAAAAGAATCCTGCCATAGTGCCATCCCAGTCTTGTCTCAGCAACAAAAAGAAAACTATATAAACATTACCACAGATCAAGAAAACAACATAGCATCACACTCTAATTCAACATTAGCAAACTTTCAGCTAAATATCTTAAGACAACTCCAAATAATAATCCTCACGATCCAAGGAGCTGCCCTGGCAAATAACATTCTTAACATAGCAAGGACTGCATTCAAAAGACTGGCTATTTTCTTCAAGACCACAAAATACTTTACTCCCCACCCAACAATAACTGACACTCTACAAAATTTAGAGGAGACGCACAATGAAACACTACCCCTACATATATATTACGGTACTACATCACATGTATTTTAGTCCTTAATTTTCTGTCTCACTTGTATGTTGTTGTCTTTCATGTTCTAAGATATTTCCTTAGTAATTTCCACTACCTCACTGATGTTTACGATCACTGGACTAGTTCCATGGTTTTAAATCCACGCACGTATGCACGCCGAAACTAGGGTGATTCAGGAAGTCATGGCTGACGAGAGGTAATCCATAAGTAATTGCTCTTTTCCGTTGATCGTTTTCTACATTGCCTTGTTTTGATTTTTGCTTACCCGTAAGTGTAATGGAATAATGATGAATGTGTGTGTGTGTGTGTGTGTGTGTGTGTGTGTGTGTG
>NC_068998.1:46448464-46452269 GCF_001194135.2 Octopus bimaculoides
TTTTCCGTTGTTTACTTTTCTTTGCCGAAATGTAAGAATGCAGAGAACACGTGTGTGTGTGTGTGTGCGTGTGTGTGTGTGTGTGTGTGTGTGTGTGTGAGAGACAGAGGGAGGGAGGGAGAGAGAGAGTGTGTGCGTATGTCTGCGTCTGTGTGTTCATGGGTATGTTTCTGTACCCGTATGGTGCGTGCGTGCGTATGTGTGTGTGTTTGCGTGTATCTGTGTGTCTGAGTGTACGTGCATGTGTGTGCATCTGTGTATGAGTGTGTGTATATGTATGTATGTGTGTGTGCCCGTGTGTGTTGTGAAATATCAAGTTTCTCAACAAATAAAAACATAAAAAACAACAGTAGCAAGAACATCGGTAACAATATCAACAACAACAACAATACCTACAACAACAACAACAACAACGACGTCGACGATGTCAACAGTTAATTCCGATACAAGGACCCCTTCACAGTAAAAGGACAACCCCCTTTTATTTTTGTTTTTCTTTTAAGGAAATAACATTCAGAAACATAATGTAATAAAATGAGGTAGAGGTGGGGCTGAGGTCGGAGAGAGAGAGAGAGAGAATGAGGAATTGAGAAGTGGGGAAAGAGAGAAAAAGAAGGAAAGACGGAACGACGGAGAAAGGAAAGAAGGAGGGAGGGAAGAAAGAAAGGAACGAAAAACAGGAAACGAAACGAAAGACGATAAAGCAACTGAACGGAAATTCTTGTCATGTCCATGTCAATCTATAAATAGTAGCACAATTGTTATGTATGTGAGTGAGTGAGTGAGTGAGTGAGAGAGAGAGAGTGTGTGTGTATCTTCTATATACGTAGTCTGATCAATAAGTATTCGGACCTTTGCTATAATAACGAAGCTAAGGCACGCAGAGTGAAGCCGCCTGACACAAATTGACCTCGAACTCTGCTCTGCATGCGCACTCAGTTTTAACTTTCTCGCTCACTTCCACTGTTTACAGCAGTGCTTGGAAGGAATGTGTGTAGCATGTGATCGCCGCTTTGAATATGGCAGAGGAGCTTTAGCAGAGAATCTGCATCAAATTTTGCCAAAAACTTGGCGATACCTGCTCAGAGGCCTTCGCAAAATTTTCAAAAAGATTTCATCGTCCTCGACACAATCAACGAGATCTTGTGCAACTGAAACCCGAATGTCTTTTTAATCAGCTGAAAGCAGTATTGGCACAAACTTGGCAGACATGTGTCTCATACCCAAATCTTCAGCGATAATGGACTGAGCTGAACCGTAACTAATCTGCACACCCTCTGATAACTCACGGATGGTGCAGTTCTGCCGATTGTGGGTCCCCCAGAACGTTCGTCAATATCGACATTTTTTCGGTCATCTTGGAAACGTCTGAATCTCTCGTACGCTTTTGTGCAGCTTATACATCTCTCTCCATACACTTTCTGCAACTTTGCGTAGGCCTCTGAGCAGGTATCACCATGACAACTTACTCTGTCATGGTCAATGCGACGATCACACGCTACACACCTTCCTTCCAAAGACTGCTGTAAACAGCGGAAGTGAGCTAGAACGTTAAAAATTAGTACGCATGCACATCAGAGTTCAAGGTCAATGTGTGCCAAGCAGCTTCACTCTGCGTGCTTTAGCTTCGTTATTATAGCAACAGTCCGAATACTTATTGAACAAACCTTGTATGTATGAGTATATATGTATATAATTGTGTTTGAAGCGTTGTCTAGGTGTGCATATATAGCTATGTCAATAAAAGCATAGGAATAAAAAAAAAAGACAGCTAACTTTTTAATGATTCTAGGAAGAAGGAATGGTAGTCAACCTCCTACAAGAGATCTGGCCTAAATGCATACAACAAATCGCACGAGTCTAAATGCACGCAACAGATCCTACAAGTAACACTCAAGAATCACCTGGTGATGTTAAATAGCTCAAAGGTTTCAGTCTAATCTTCAAACTGCACTTGAAGTAACTTTACTGATCGAAACTGTTGGCTGGTTTGTGATAGAAACTGTTTTTAAAATGACTCACGGCGTCGCTATCAACTACATGAAAATAATTTTATTACACAAGGAAATAAAGAGACAAAACTGACAAAACAGAAACACATGAAGGACACCAATGTAATAAATTATCATGGTCAAATAATGAGGTTGTTCATAAGATTAATTAAACAAGATATTCAGATTTAGCCATAAAATATAAATATACACAAATACTCACACACTCATAACTCTCTCTCTCTCTCATATATATATATATATATATATATATATATATATATATATAAGGTGATTAAAATCAAAATAAGCAACAAGGATATCCAAAGTTAATGCAGTACGATCGTTTCATGCGACTCCATTTATTTAAGCAATGTGAACATTACATTAAATGTAAAATGCAGAGCAATCCTCAGCTCCAAAAAGATATAGAAATTTACTGAAATTTCATTTCAACAGAAGGACATATTGCTATAACTACATTTAAACTCTCCAATTGGAAACGAAGAATACAAAAAACCATTTTGACTTAGCCAGACCATACAGGCTAGCCTGTATCGAAATGTTAAACGTCGTAAACAGTGGCTTGGTAAAAGGGAAAAAACTCAACCTCAACCGAGAAGGGAACTTCATGAGAAAAAGATTCTCCTCCCTATCTGGTGGGATTGCAAAGGTGTAATTCACTTTGAATTGTTACCACCTAAGGCAACAATCAATGCTCAAGTCTACTGTCAGCAATTAGACCGTTTGAACCAAGCTTTGAAGAAAAAAAGACCCACTTCAGTGAATCGAAAAGGAGAGATATTTCATCAGGACAATGCGCGACCCCACACTGCAAAGATCACATCACAGAAGATCGAAGAGCTCGGTTGAGAAAAAATTCCTCATCCGCCTTATTCTCCTGACCTTGCTCCTTCAGACTACCGTTTGTTTCGTAGTTTACAGAATCATTTGGGGTACATAAGTTTCGCAAGCCAGGAGGAGGTCGAAACTGACATTTCAAAGTTCTTCGCTTTGAAACCAAAAGAGTTTTACATTGATGGGATTAAAAAGCTTGTAAATAGATGGAAGGAAGTCGTAGATAATCAGAGAAAGTACATTGATTATTTAAATTTCAATTAAGTATAACATTTGATCACTTGTTTTCTTTATTCAAAGCTCGGACAGAACTTATGGGATGACCTGATATTATCATATGATCGAACGCCATGCATCCTTTTCCAAGTAAGTTTTATTTTAATAATTACGATGCGCACATTTATTCTATCTCTTTTCTGTCTATCTATCCCCCTCTCTTGTTCTTCCTGTCTGTTTTTTCTCTCCCACCCTTTCCCTACTCTTCTCCTCTCCCCTTCACTGTTCTCTCTCTCACTCACTCACTCACTCTTCCTTCTTGGCTCTCTCGTTGCTCACACGTGATTAACGGCCATCCTTTCTTTCTTCCACTTCCTTCCTAAAGACAAGACGTGCTTTTATCTGTCTCTTCTCAAAGCTCGTTTTTCCAGCGTTCAGCACTTCATATCGTCTTCGCTTAACAGCCCTCACCATTTGTTTTTATTGTTTTGTTCTCACTATCGTGTTTTTATTACCACTTTCACCCTCCACAAAAAATCCCAAATGTTATTTAATTTGCTTTGCGGGAAGGACTGTTTAACGAAGTCGCGTCTTGTCCTTACCTTCGAAACGCGGAGTGGATAAAACAGGGGACAACTGATGAAGGAAATGTCCTTTATGTTGCATGTCTCGTTTCTCTGTTTGTTTGTTTCGTAGTTCGAAAAAAAATGTTCATTTTCTATGCTTTTGTTTTTTATATT
>NC_068998.1:46452431-46457015 GCF_001194135.2 Octopus bimaculoides
TATATATATGACAAGACGGCTGTAAAACTTCCTACCCCAAATCTCTCCAGTTCACGGTAACACATAAACAAATATGAATGACGCCGAGAGAAACTGTAGTCTAACACATACATTAACATGAACATCCATCCATACGCACACCCATACCGAGAGCCACATACATACATACATACAGACAGAGGTCCATGCGCACTTACATATATAAACATTCATAATAAAAGCACGTTGAAACACTGCTCACAAGGCCGATTTAAGTTTATACGGAAACAAATATACATTCAAAGTTATGTCTGTTTATACATTTACATACAAATTTATTTGTGTGTTTGTACTATTTAGATATGTTATGTAAACATACCGGTATATGTATATATATATATAATATACATATACAGGCATATTTTATAAACACATGTATGTATGCATGTATCTATGTTCAAGCCGAAAGTTTAAGAGGAATACAGAAAACATGGTTATTAAATTAAATCTTTACCCCCACAATTAAATTGCGCGTATCTTAACGAAGAATAACCATATACGCAAACAGGAAACGATTTCTTCACATATATATAAACACACACAAACATATTTCCACAAGTACACAGACATGCGCATATACACAGTTATTTATATAACCTCGCAGCACATACGTTCGTTTCTGTGTGCATGTGTGTGTGTGTGTGTGTGTGTGTGTGTTGCTAGTGAAGACTATTTCGAAGACAATTATTATATACTACTTAGTATATAAGTTACTACTACGTTCTACCTTTTTGTGTTAGCAGTACGATTTAGTCACTTTTTAAAGTTATGTCCACACGAATGCTCGTACACACACACACACACACACACGCACACACATACATAGGCGTAGGAGTGGCTGTGTGGTAAGAAGCTTGCTTCCCAGCCACATGGTTCCGGGTTCAGTCCTACAGCGTGGTACCTTAGGGAAGTGTCTTCTACTATAGCTTCGAGCCGACCAAAGCCTTGTGAGTGGATTTGGTAGACGGAAACTGAAAGAAGCCCGTCGTATATGCATGTACACACACACACACACGCACACACACACATATATATATATATTCAAAGTAGTACATTGATAAAATAGAAGGCAATGTGTTGACTACGCGCGTTTCGTAGTCAAATTATAGCAGAAAAAACCAGTACAATTCACAATAAATTGATCAAGATTATATTCTACTCAAAATGCAGTCACTCATCAGGTCTCTGGAAGAAATAAGAATTCAGATAACATATCTTATTAAATAAATAATAAAAATATCAGTACTTGTAGGAAAGCTTTCGTTAATACAATAAATGAAATGTAAACGCTTAAGGCTAATAATTTAAGTTAAAGGTATGATGCATCCAAAATAATATCTGTGTACTAATGGTAAACATCTTTTTGAACATAAATATATATGAAAAGATAGTGTTATTAAATAAATAAATTCGAGCGTTAAACAATATTAGTTAAATAAACGGCATCACTTATCTTAGATAGAAAATATACAGAGAAAGCGTATAAAATAATTCCTTGATTTGCAATGACACCGCTTGGGCTGGATAAAATTCGAATTATACAATAGAAGCAACTGTAGACTAAAATCATGGCATACTTAGCCTATGTATATCTTTGTTTTAATGTTTGTTTCTGTGACAAGTTTTAATAAAAGCAATTTAACATTAAAATGAAGAATTACTCAATATATTTTTGTAAAATGCTTCTTTATTAAAGTTTTACAAAAAAAGTGGGTGAAAGTGACTTCGAAATTTTGGCCCTTCACACTGTCCGATGAAGGCTAGGGGACCGAAACTTCGCAGTCACTATCACCTCTCATTTTGTAAAATTTGATATGTGCGTGTGTGTGTGTTTATATACATACATGCACGTTTAGAGATTTATACATATGCACATACATACACGCAATCATATACACACACGTACACACGCATATACGCCCACGCGCTTACATACACATACAATACATATTGACATATATACATCCACACGTGCAGTTCTATACACACGCAAGCACTCGTATGCACACACACACACACAAACACACCCGTGTGCACTTTAAAGGCGAAATATGCACACAAACACATGCTTACATACATAAACATGCACATATTTGCACATCCACATAAAAAAAAACGCACATGTACAGACACTCATATTTGCAACAAACACACACATATAAACACATATACGTATTCACGCACGTACATATACACACATTTTTTTTAAAAAAACCATCAAGTCTTGCTATTATTGTTTACGGATTTGTCGCAGACATATGCGTGACACGTGACATACGGGACGCAAGTCACAACACCAGCACGAAGGAACGACAGCTGTACAAACAAGAATCGCATTAGAAACACGAGAAACAGCAACAACAATAACAACGTCAACAGTTACAACAAAACGACAGTAACCACGAAGCCGTATATATATATATATATATTTAGATAGAAATGTACCGTTGCATTCCTCTTGTTTTACTGATAGTTATAGTACTGTAGTGGAGGCGCAATGGCCCAGTGGTTAGGGCAGCGGACTCGCGGTCATAGGATCGCGGTTTCGACTCCCAGAACGGGCGTTGTGAGTGTTTATTGAGCGAAAACACCTAAAAGCTCCACGAGGCTCCGGCAGGGGATGATGGTGGCGAACCCTGCTGTACTCTTCCTCCACAACTTTCTCTCACTCTTACTTCCTGTTTCTGTTGTGCCTGTAATTCAAAGGGTCAGCCTTGTCACACACTGTGTCACGCTGATTATCCCCCGAGAACTACGTTAAGGGTACACGTGTCTGTGGAGTGCTCAGCCACTTGCACGTTAATTTCACGAGCAGGCTGTTCCGTTGATCGCATCAACTGGAACCCTCGACGTCGTAAGCGACGGAGTGCCAACAACACGTTTGAGGCGTGGCTGTGTGGTAAGAAGCTTGCTTCTTGGCCCCCGGGTTCAGTTCCCACCCACATTATTATTATTATCATGTTAGGGGAGAGTCATTCTCTTTTAGTGCCTTATTATTTAACACACTCACCGGTTCGATTTCCACTCATTTAGTTATTTAGTTTTTCTAAAATTTTCGTACCGTCCGGCAACCTTTTCAATAATCGTTGCAACTTTCAAGAGTTAATGACTATTGAAAATGTTGCAAGACGGAACCCAAGGTGACATGCAGTGGGACTGAACCCGGAACTATGTGGTTGGTAAGCAAGCTACTTACCACACAACCACTCCTGCACGTGTGTGTATATGTATATATATATGAGTGTACGTATGTATTCCTTTATTTGTTTCAGTCATTTTGACTGCGGCCATGCTACAGCACTGCCTTTAGTCGAACAAATCGACCGCAGGACTTATTCTTTGTTAGCCTAGTACTTATTTTATCGATCTCTTTCACCAAACCGTTAAGTTACGGGGAAGTAAACTCACCAACATCGGTCGTCAAGCGATGATGAGGGGACAAACACAGACACACAAACATATACATACACACAGAATTTCCGTCTACCAAATCCACTCGCAAGACTTTGGTCGGCCCGAGGCTATAGCAGAAGACACTTGTCCAAGGTGCCACGCAGTGGGACTGAACCCGGAACCATGTGGTTGGTAAGCAAGCTTCTTACTACACACTGCCACGCCTGCACCTATGTATGTATGTATGTATGTATGATGTAGGTATGTATGCATGTATGTATGTATGCATATATGTAAGTATGTATGTATATGCGTGCATTTGTGTTTGTTCCCCACCACCACTTGACAGCCGGTGTTAGTTTGTTTACGTCGCACTAACTACTTCGGCAAAGGAGACCGATAGAATAAGTAGCTGGCTTGAAAAGAATAAATAAGTTCTGGCGTTGATTTGTTCAGCTAAAACCTTCCAAGCCGGTACCCCAGCATGGCTGCAGTCCAATGATCGAAACAATTAAAAAGGTAAAAGACATACAATTGTGCGCCTGATATACGAGAATATCAGGTGTCCAACAGTTTACGTTAGAAGGGATGGCTGCGCATCGTGTGCGCGTGTATGCGAGTGTGCGCGTGATGCACGAGCGCCTGTGGGTAACACACAGTTAGCTAAATGTCATTGACCACTATTTTAGTAGGTGGAGTTAAAATAAATACAAATAATGACATCTCTTTATATACACAGGCACATTCGATATACATACATGTCCGTATATGCATGTGTGTGTGTGTGTGTGTGTGCGTGCGTGCGTGCGTGTGTGTGAGTGCGTGTGCGTATGTATGTTGTGTTTGTGTGAATATAATTAAGTCGCTGTTAAAGATATTTTAAGTCGTAAATCAAAGGTATGTTGATTAAGATTACACCTGCAGTGGGAAGGGGAAAAGGAAAGGAAATACATTCATGCAGAAGGCGTCCCTACACAATCTGCACCCCGACAGTGTCATCTTTAATACACACACAGAGTCACAAACACATATATATTTATATATTTATTTATATATATATATATATGTATATATAAACTTAAAATGCTTGCGTAATCACAAGAATGTGGGGAGAGTGTAATGTGCGTGCGTGCGTGTGTGTGTATGCCGGGG
>NC_068998.1:46457025-46460608 GCF_001194135.2 Octopus bimaculoides
GGGGGGGGGGGGATTGTGTGTATGAGTAAGAGGAAAAGTGAGAGGGAAAGCGAATGTCTGTTTATGAATGACTGACTGTTCGCATGTTGGCTAAGCATTAAAGTGGGTGTATATATGTGTGTGTGTATACATAAACAAACATGCATACATACGTATGTGTATATATATATATATATATATATATATATATACATAAACATGCATACATACGTATGTGTATATATGTATACATACATAAACAAACATGCATATACACATACGTATGTATTCATACATGTGTGTGTGTGTGTGTGTGTGTGTGTATGTACAGTATAGTATAGTATGGTTCCAGGTTCCCACTAGATGAGGTAGACAGAAACTGAAAAGAAGCCCGTCGTATGTGTGTGGCTGTGAGTGTGTGTGTGCGTGTGTCTGTGAGTGTGTGTGTGCGTGTGTCTGTGTTTGTCCGCCCCCCCCCCACCGTTTGATAACCGGTGCTGATATGTTTACGTCCCCGTAATCTAGAGGTTCGGCAAAAGAGTCGATAGAACAAGTACCAAGCTTTACGATAAAATAAGTACCGGGGTCGATTCATTCATTCGACTAAAAGTTCCTAGAGGCAGTGCTCCAGTGTGGCCGCAGTCTAATGACAGAGACAAGTAAATAACTGTACTGAGTGTAATGTAGTATAGTACAGTGTAATATAGGGTGATGTTGTATGGTGTAGTGTAGTCATGTATGGACTATTAGTTAAGAAGTTCATTTAGTAGGTATGAGGTTCCGCTCGGGATCGATCCCGCTGCGGAGCACCTTGAGTAGTTTCTTTTACCATAGTCACAAGTAGACAGAAACCTTATGAATGAAACTGGAGCGAAGGAAACAGTACGGAAGCTTGCTAGATGGTTTGTATCTGTAACCCTTAAATTTAGTTTTGTCTTTCTCTCTTCGTCCTTCCGAATACTCGGCCACTTGCGTTAGTGGTAACATGTGATCCAGAACAGCTTGTTGGACGGTCGGGTCGTAGGCGACTAAACTGGTAACCCCGCCAAACTTACTTGGTGAGGAGGGTGATTTTTGGACACCTTGCGGAATGAAAGACAAGACCCGTCAAAGGACGGAGGAACTCCGGAGAGTCATCGGCCATCGAATATAGTCATGGGTAGATGGTACCCACCCTTGAAGACAATCCATATAGGGGAAGGAAATCTGTGAAATAAACACCGTTCATTGAAGACTTGCAATCAGCTGATACTGTTTTGGACTAAAAATTATGACATGAGGATGTTATAGTTACGCCTAGGGACGACTAATAATAATGATAATAATAATCCTTTCTACTAAAAGCACAAAGCCTGAAATTTGGGGAAGGGGACCAGCCGGTTACATCGACCCCAGTGTTTCACTGGTACTTAATTTATCGACCCTGAAAGGATGAAAGGTAAAGTCGACCCCGGCAGAATTTGAACTCAGAACGTAAAAACGGACGAAATGCTGCTAAGCATTTTCCCCGCTGTGCTAACGATTCAGCCAGCTCGTCGCCTTAATAATAATAATAATAATAATAATAATAATAATAATAATAATAATAATAATAATAATAATAAGAAGAAGAAGAAGAAGAAGAAGAAGAAGAAGAAGAAGAAGGAGAAGGAGGTGGAGGAGAAGAAGAAGAAGAAGAAGAACCCTTCGTACTAAAGGCACAAGGCCTGAAATTTTACGGGAGGGGACAAGTCGATTGCATCGACCCCAGTGTTTCACCGGTACTTAATTTATTGACCCCGAAAGGCAAAGACAAATAATAATAATAATAAAAATAATAAAAATAATAATAATAATAATAATGATAATAATAATAAAGAGGGACTAATTTATCATACGTTGTTTCATGTTGATTGTGTCTCAGGGTTACGTTAACGGTACACGTGTCTGTGAAATACTCAATCGCTTTTGAATAATCTGGCTATAGATAGGATAAATGATTCAACCGGTGGAATAATTAACCATTTTTTTTGTTTTTGTTTTTAAAGAGTGAAACGTTGTTGTTGTTGTGATTGTTGTTTAGCCTAGGGTCTCTCCTGACTGAGTAAGTCTTTCTTTGACCAAATGCGTTCCATATTTGACATCCATTGTTTGGTATGCTTTAGGTCAATGCGACTCATTGGCAGTTGTAAGAGGGTCGGTATTCTTGGCTTTCTGTGGATCGTCTCGGTTCTCTGAGAAATTCCGCCGACGTTTACTTTGCTTTTCATCCTTGGGTGGGTGGGGGACTGTAGCTGAACTACCAGTCTCTCTCTCTCTCTCTCTCTCTCTCTCTCTCTCTCTCTCTCTCTCTCTCTCTCTCTCTCTCTCTCTCTCTCCCTCTCCCCCCTCTGTCAATCAGACTTTCTCTCTTCTGCAAAACATCGACTGTGATCCGATCACGAGAGGGACGGGCTCCACCAAAACTAAAAATGTCCAAGGTATTGCACATGTTACGACGGCATCACTACGATTCCGTCAAGGAGTTGAAAGTTCAAGGCATGGCAAAGCAGAATTTCGATCTACGTTTTCCCTGGTGTAATATGGAAGTAGAAGGGCTGTATTTATGTCCCTTCATAGGGTCTCCGAGGCCGAGGAGGTGATGGAAGAAGGCAATCCCCGTTTGTCTTGAATATTTTCCTGTCTAGAACTGCAGGAAAAAAACCCATGAACAGTGAGGTGATCCCAGAGGAAGTCGAGAAATAACGGTTCATGCGGGGCCTGGAATAGTGTTCACAATGTTGGCACTCCGTCGCTTACGACGTCGAGGGTTCCAGTTGATCCGATCAATGGAACAGCCTGCTCGTGAAATTAACGTGCAAGTGGCTGAGCACTCCACAGACACGTGTATCCTTAACGTAGTTGTCCGGGATATTCAGCATGACACAGTGTGACAAGGCTGACTCTTTGAATTACAGGCACAACAGAAACAGGAAGTAAGAGTGAGAGAAAGCTGTGGTGAAAGAGAACAGCAGGGTTCGCCACCATCCCCTGCCGGAGCCTCGTGGAGCTTTAGGTGTTTTCGCTCAATAAACACTCACAACGCCCGGTCTGGGAATCGAAACCGCGATCCTATGATCGCGTGTCCGCTGCCCTAACCACCGGGCCATTGCGCCTCCACTAGTGTTCACAGTATGTAGATGCGAATGATTCAGGAGTACCTGAGTCGAGGTGATACGATACCAACTATGATGGTCACTGTAAGCAGAAAGAAGTGACAACTTATTTGTGGCTCAGCTGTTGGATATGTTGATGGGTGGCATCATGTCAATCTAGTCTAGGTGCAGTGTAAGATGTTTGTCTTATTGTCCTAAAATATTCCGTTTAAAAGTGAAGGAGGCGCGGCTGTTATTTCTAACAGGTCGGATGAATGTGTAAAGGTATCCTTGTTGGAATGACGTATGGTGGAGTGTTCAAGTACAACATTTGGTAGAATCCCAGTCTCACAATCCATGCTCTTACGTTGGTGTAGAGATGTGAAAGACAGATATTTGTATAGGCATGTTTGTGTGTCTGAGTGTGTCTCTGTCTGTGTGTGTGTGTGTGTGTGTGTGTGTGTGTGTGTGTGTGTGTGTGTGTGTGTGTG
>NC_068998.1:46460879-46462115 GCF_001194135.2 Octopus bimaculoides
AAAAGACGAAAGAGAGAAAAATGGAGAAAACTCAAACAAATTTTAAAAGAATTAAAGGCTTTACCTGTTAGGAGAGAAAAGAGGCTAAATTTCCCGTTGCCTTTCGCGTGACAGACGTTCGATGTACTTCCGTTTTCCACGAAAAATTCGGTAATCTTATTGTAGAAACAAAGTAACACAGCCAGGAAGCCATTCTCTAGCAGACGACGCATATATATATGTGTGCATTCACACATCTACAAACATACATATATATGTATGCACTCACACATACATATGTATATATACACACATATAAACACACTTATACACATACGCATTTATACGCACACACTTAGATATTCATAGGCGTGTGTATGTGGCATAAAGAAATATAGACGTGTAAGTTTATGTATTGTTGTGCGTTCGTACATATCTTTAAAAACAGTATGTATACGTATAGATATATGTGTGTGCGTGTTTGTGTATGTATATATATATGTGTGTGTGTGTGTGTGTGTGTGTGTGTGTGTTTTGTGAGTGCCCAGGGAAGTAGAATGGATAGAGGAATATAAAATTAGAGTTTATGTAGAAGTGTATATGTGTGTATATGTTTATATGTATGCATATTGACGTGTGTTTGCATGTGTGGATATAGGTGTGTGTGTGTGTGTGTGTGTGTGTGTGTGTGTGTGTGTGTGTGTGTGTGTGTGTGTGTGTGTGTATGAGAGTTCGTGTACGTACTTGCGTATAAATTTACATATGAATAGAAGTGTGCATATATAAGAGTGACAAAGGCTGTATACACATGTCTCTTAACATACGTGTAACATAATATACACGTCAAACGACTTCTCCAATTTGCTTGTTTGCCTCGAAATAGAACAGACAGGGGTATAAGAAGGGCAAGGAGGCGTTTGAAATGTGTTCAACAGTGTGCTTCACTCTGCCCGAGTATACGGGTGTGTGTGTGTGTCTATGTATCCGGGTATATATGCGTGTGTGTGTGTGTGAGAGGGTATTTGTTTATGGGCGTGTGTATGTAAGTGTTTTGTGTATGACCGTGTGCATGAGTGCGTATGTATGTGTGTATGTGCGCGCGCAAGTGTATGTATGCGCGCGCATGTGTATGTATGCGCGCGCATGTGTGTGTTTCTGTGTAATGAGATGTATAGAAGAGCAAGTGACTGAGTATGTGTTTGTGTGCACACTTGTTTGTGTGTGTGCATATATATATATATATATATATATATATAT
>NC_068998.1:46465328-46468143 GCF_001194135.2 Octopus bimaculoides
ATGTCTTCTGGGCCTCCATCTCAGCAAGCCTTTTTCTTAATTACGCTTTAATCTTTATACTTGCCAACGTCGTTGATTGTTCACCAGCATGACCGCAGCCACTTGGCTGAAACACATAAATAAATAAATAAATAAAATAAAAAATAGATCAAGCTGTTCTTGGAAATAGAAGATATAAAAAAAAATCGTCAAATTCAGCTCAAATAGCCTGCATGTGTGTGTGTGTTAAGCTGGTAAAAAGTCCAATCACATTTCTGACATAATCACTATGAGGGTGCCTTTTCAATATTTATAGTAAAGTAAGCAATAATTTTTACATTCTGGTGGAGTATTTTTCCTTGGCAGATTATTTTATACCTTAGTGGTTAATTTTGTATCGGTTTTACCGTTTATAAAAAGAGTTCAGGTAAGATCCAGATCAGACACTGCATGCTGTATGAATTCTAAATTGGTTCCTCAACATTGGAAGCGGCCAGAAAATTTCGTTCTGTCTATGGAAATAAAGCTTTAAGTCACGATAGTTTGGTCAATTTTACCCTGGAAAATTTTCTTTCACGGATTTCCTTTGGACCACGTTTTGTTATTATTGAACTTTTGGAATAAGTTCTGAAAAAAGTATTGAACTTTTGAAAAAAGTAATTAAGAAATATGCAAAGCAAACTGCTTGATAATAATTAGCAAAACAGTTTAACTTAAGTCACACTTCGATCATAAGACACCTTCATGAAATAGAAAATATGTCTAAACTTGACCAGTGGATCCCTCATTATCTAACTGCTTCTCAGCTTAAATAAAGAGTTGCCCTCTGCTCGTCATTGAAGAATGGACATACTACATAGCTAAAATGAGAAACGATGGAAAGTAGGTTCTCAATCGTCATATCCAAAGAAAAAAAAAAAGAATTAATCCCCAAACCAGGACTAAACTCTTCTGTATTTGGTGGGATATGAAGAGTGTCGTCTACCATGAAGTTTTAAACCAAAACGAATCAGTTAATGTCGTCATTTGGAAGCATTGCGCAAAAAATTGACTGAAAAAATACATATCATCGATCATTCGTAAAGGATGTTGTTCTTACGCGATAATGCAAGACCACATATTGCCCAAGTCACTCAGGAAAAGATTATGGTGCTAAATATAGAAGTGTTGCCACATCCTCTTTACTCTCTTGCCTTCGCTCCATCTGGCTGTTGCCCTTCCACATCATTGCAACATTATTTAAAGGCGAAACAGCTTATTAATTGTGAAAAGTTTGAAAATTACAGGGTGCGTTTCTTTGCTTCAAAACCTAAAGAATTTTACGCCTGAGGAATCAACCATTTGCTAAATAGATGTGATTATATTGTCAATAATTAGGAGAAATATTATCTTGATTAAATACATCAATTAAGACTAAAGAAGTATTTGTTTCTTTCTTCTCTTGAATTGCAGCAGGATTTTCTTTCCAACCTAATATATGTGTGTATATACATATATATACGTACATACATACATACATATAAATACATATATATATATATATATATATATATATATATATATATATACATACATACATATACATGCATAGATACATTCATGCGTCTATGTATGTATATGTATATCTGCATGAATGCATATATATATATATATATATACATACATATGGGTATATATATATATATATATATGTATGTATGTATATGTACATACAGACAGACAGACATATACATACATAGATACATTCATTCATACATAAATACACATCTTTGTATTGACATGTGTGTGTGAATTCGTGACTGTTTGAGTATATAGTTTATGTCTGTATAACTTCAAAACACGTGCGCACGCGCGCATTTCTAAACTTCACACGGTATTATATTACCTGCAAGTGATTTTATTTTTATCCCGTTTCCCTATAGTCATTCGTTTTACATTTACCACACACGCACACACACACACACACACACACAGAGGCTTCTAATTTTAATTAATCTGAACATGCTTTTTTGTTGGTCTTATACTCAGGGGTTTCCCTGCCTCTCTCTCTCTCTCTCTCTCTTCCTACATAGCAAACGTTTCCATTATCTCCTTGGCCTCGTTTGATAGAATTGTTTCAGTCTGTTCAGGAAAAAACATCACTGATTACGTTACAAGTCTCCGTTTGTTTATCTCACAGTCTCTGGTTACAATGTTAGTCTTCGTTTCATCTGGCTGTTACGTATTTGTTCCTGTCTGCCTGAAATAGCTGGTTGAATCGGGACGGACCTTCGTTCATATCCCTTCACCACCGATGACTATTGTATATAACAGGGGAAAGGCCAGATTTACCTGGCTTTCAGTAGGTACCACGGGGCAAAGTAAGTACCACAGGGTATCATTGGGTAAAGCAAGCACTACAGGCAAAGAAAGTAACAGGGTGAACAAGATACCACAAAGCAAAATAGGTACCAAAATGGCAAATAGGTACCACAGAGTAAAGTTGATACCTCAAGGGCAAAGATGGTACCACAGAGTAAAGTACGTACACTGGGGTAAAGTGATACCACAAGATAAAGTGATATTACAGAGCAAAGTAAGCAATATATAGGCAAAGTAGGTACAACAGGGGCAAGGTAGGTAAATTAGGTATCACTGGGCAAAATAGATACTACAGGAGCAGTGTAGGCACCACAGGGTAAGGTTATACCTCAGTGATAAATAGGTACCATAGAGAAAGTAGGTACTACAGAGCAAAGTAAGTACCACAGAAGCAAAGAAGGTACAACAGGGGCAAAGTAGGTAGTACAGGTTAAAGTTCTACCGCAGTACAAGATCGGTCCCAGAAGTACCAGAG
>NC_068998.1:46468153-46470957 GCF_001194135.2 Octopus bimaculoides
GGCAAATAGGTACCACAGAGTAAAGTTGATACCTCAAGGGCAAAGATGGTACCACAGAGTAAAGTACGTACACTGGGGTAAAGTGATACCACAAGATAAAGTGATATTACAGAGCAAAGTAAGCAATATATAGGCAAAGTAGGTACAACAGGGGCAAGGTAGGTAAATTAGGTATCACTGGGCAAAATAGATACTACAGGAGCAGTGTAGGCACCACAGGGTAAGGTTATACCTCAGTGATAAATAGGTACCATAGAGAAAGTAGGTACTACAGAGCAAAGTAAGTACCACAGAAGCAAAGAAGGTACAACAGGGGCAAAGTAGGTAGTACAGGTTAAAGTTCTACCGCAGTACAAGATCGGTCCCAGAAGTACCAGAGAGGCAAAGTAGATACTAGAGAGGCAAAATAGGTACCTCAGCGTAAAGTAGTATCTCAGTGCAAAATAGGTACCACAAGGCAAAGTAGGCACCTTAGGGGGTAAAGTAGATACTGCAGAGGCAAAATAGATACCACAGTGCAAAATATGTACCACAGGGCAAAGTAAGCACTTGCTGCAAAGTATGTATCACAGGGCATCATCTCAATAATGTTGTCTACTTTTCTCATTATATAAGAAGGCTCGGACTCTGTTCTTTATCCTGTCTTCCAGGAAGTTGTTTGGATCCGTTTTGTGTTGGATGAGGTCCGTTTGGAGGTACGGACCAAACCAGACCCCGAGCAACTCGACCGGACCGTCGGTCCAGCGTCGCATGACGGAGGCGCTGCTGGACGACATGGGCTTGCATCTCCAGGTGCCGGGCTGCAAGTCCCCTGACTTTTCCCGGTTGATTTTCGCTCCTATTATCGCTTCGTAGTCTTTCAGTGTCTCACCGACCAGCTCGATGTGCTACTGGCTAGACACTATGACGGTGACGTCGTCCGCGTATGCGGACACGCTCGTCCCGCATCCCAATTCTCGCGGGATGCCCCTCAGCGTCGCCAGCTTCCGCAGTAGTGGCTCGAGAGTCAATACGTACAGAAGCGACGAGAGGGGGCATCCCTGACGGACCGAACGTGCAATATCGAAAGGTCTCAATAGATAGATAGATAGATAGTTGTGTATATAAGGCAGCGATTTGGTTGGATCGTTAAAGTGTCGAATAGATTAGCTTGCGTTATTCTTTCCGGTTCTTTGCGTTTCAAGTTCAAATCACATCGAAGTCTATTTTCGCTTTTCAGCCTTTCAGAGTCGATAACATCTTATTCATTCTCCAATTCTGTCTGTTTGTCTGTCTGTCTGTCTGTCTCTTTCTGAACAGACCTGGAGAGGGACAGGCTCAGTCAAATATAAAAGTACTAGCTGAGGTACCCGGCAATAAATTACCGTTAATAAGACGTCTGTTTATAGCCATGAAACATTTTTCGTCAAATTTCGACATTTTTCAAAAATTTTAGATCTACATTAATGGGTAGGACCAATTTCACAAAAAAATGAGCAGAGCCTGGTAACGAACTCGTGTCATCGACATTTTTGTGCATGTGCGTAAAATGGCGAAATTTTACGCTTTGTGGCAGATTTCGTCAAACTGATGTCACGATGGCTGGTGCGCAAAATGCCTAAATTTTGCTTGAGAAATAAAATGCTCTTACTTAATCAAAACCTGAAACGCTAGGGAATTAAAACAATGAATTGAAATAATAAATTTTAGCAAATAAAAAACAATTCGCATTGAAATGAAGAATTAGGAAATGTTAAATAGATTACTGTTAAAAAGCTGTCTGTTTATACCCATGAAGACACTTAATACCGATAAGACACTAGGCATTTTATTACAACCTACCTAGACAACATCTCCAATGTATGAAACTATTAGTAGCTCATAACTATATATTGTGTACATTAAACAATATCTTTCTCTGGGTGGAGTACATTTTTGCTGATTTTACCTGAACGGGAAAGTAAACTATTTAGGTGTATGTGTATGTATGTATGTATGTAGGTAGGTAGGTAGGTATATAAGTATGTATGTGTGTGCGTGTATTTTTGTGTTCATACTTGAAAACCGGTGTTGGTTTGTTTACGTCACTGTAACATTAGCGGTTCGGTCAAAAAAAAAAAAAAAAAGAAGACCGATAGAATAAGTAGCAGGCTTAAAAGTAAGACCCTGGGTCAGTTTGTTCGACTAAACTATTCAAGGCGGTGCCCCCAGCATGGTCGCAGCCCAATGACTTAAACAAGTAAAAAAATAAAAGAATTCAAGATATGGCCTACCATCTCCTCTCAGTTCGTTCTTCGGATTTGATTTAATGACTTCGCTGACGTCATTAAAAGACTTGACCCAGCTAACGAACCTGGCCAACAAATAATGCCTTTGATAGAATGCAACAACAATGACGACAACAATGGCACAAACACCGACGCCACCAACACCAACACCCCCGCCTACACTACTGCAGCCGCCACACCGGCAACACCACCAACAACAATAGCAACTACGCCACCACCACCAGCAATACCGTCACCACCACCACCGGCACTAACACTACCAGCAGTAACAGGTCCAATGACAATACTACTACCCACACTGCCACTAACACCTCTACCACCATCTATACCTGCCACACTACACCACCAACACCGATGCCAACACAACTACCTTCACCACCACCAATTCCACCACTATCACCGCCACCAATACTACCACCACCACCACCACCAGTACCACCACCAATACCACCACCAATTCCACCACCACTACCACCAATACCACTAACACCAATATCACCACCACCACTAACATCTCCACCACCAATACCACCACCG
>NC_068998.1:46470986-46475425 GCF_001194135.2 Octopus bimaculoides
ACCACCACCAATTCCACCACCACTACCAACACCATCGTGAACACCACGAACGACATCGCCACCTTTCCTAACACCACTACCAGCACCCAAACCTCTTTACTGTGAACTAACGGGAAAAGAGACTCTTTGTGGCTGCCTGACCTACTAGAAATAGCAGCCTAGTCTCCTTCAAATCACACTTTGCTGTCTTAAAAAGCAAAGACGCATCGGATAATGTAATCCTTGATATGCAAAACGACAGGATGGTCATGGCTAAAACACCTTTGATCAGAGATCTGATTAAACAAAGAAGCTAACCTGGGGCTAAACAACAACAACAACTAGAGTAACAACAACAACAACAACACTATACCCAGGTACAATAATGGGTGCATTGTTTCATTTCACAACTTCACTCCCTTTTCTCTCTCTTTTTCTTTCTTTCTACTACTACTACTACTACTACTGCTGCTGCTGCTGCTGCTGATGATGATGATGATGATACATCTGCATTCTTCATTATATCTTCATCTTTTTCCACCGTCCAACGCACACATAAAAAACATATTCTCTCTTCCTCCCCCTTTCTCTGTCTGTCTGTCTGTCTGTCTCTCTCTGTGTGTCTCAAACACACAGACAGTCACACATATATATATTCATATACATACGGGCACGCACACACACTCATACATGCATACATACATAGTTAATAAAAAAAACGGAGAAAAAAGACAACAAGAAAAAATAACAAAGCAAAGACGTGGTACATGCAAGTATCAATAAGACGCCCAGGGAAGGAAAGAAAGGGTGTTTTATGTTTCGAGCAAAGCTCTTCTTCAGAAACAGGAGAAAGAGAAGGAAGTTGGGGGGAAAAGTCGCCAACAATCCATCGCGTATGCGTAAATGTCGAACGATGAGAATGACTGTTCAATAGCACATTGGTGGATTGAATTTCTATATTTGTGTATTATGGCTACCGTTGGTTTCATGTTTAAGAAAAATATCTTAATATAAACAATTTTTCAAGCCGATCACGTGGAGGAGTGGTGTTCGTGTCCATTTTGGATGACACATATGTGTGTGTGTACGTTTGTATGTGCGTATGTTTGTATGTGCGTGTGTATTAATAATAATAATAATAATAATGATAGGGCTGAAGTTCAAAAGATAGTGCTCATGGGAACTGCCCATATCCTGCGTAAAATACTGTCTATGTGATCTCAAATTTTAAAACAACAACACTATGTACAAATCCAAATATATGGTACCCTAGGCATAACACCTACATGAACTTCTAACTTGTTGTCGCTTGAGGTCTCTGGGTGAGACTTGGATCCAACTTGTACAAATGCAAAGCAAAAGTCAAACATAAAATAATAATAATAATAATAATAATAATAATAATAATAGCAATAATAATAATAAAGGGTATGGAGACTTGTACATCCACAAAATTTATTTTATAGTTATATACAAGATTACGCAAACGTACGACCATACATACATACATACATAAATACATACATACATAATTAGATCGTCTTCCCAAAGTGATCGAAACAGGTACCTACTTAGTTAAAAGTGTAAATACTGTCTTATTTACGGAGACGTACTTGTAAAGCAAGCGACGAAAATATTTTGACAAATTAAATATTAATGGTTTCTGTGTGTTTTTAAATGGCTTATAAAACACCTTCCATGTTGCAATCGTTTTTGTTACTCTCTCATTGTTTTCCATAAAAAAAGTTCTCAAAACAAATTCTTCTTTCATTTTCTCAATAAAAGTTTATTCGTGTGACACTTCTAAAACCATTAAAATATAATATATACAACGTACATGCATACATGTGTGTGTTTTTTATGTTTAGTTACAATAAAAACAAATTTTGTCATATCTTGAGAGGGCCATTGTGCTAATAATAACACACACCCAGGTTAAATTACGCTTCCGTATTAGCCAATTGTTTAAATATCTACCCAACTAACTAATTGGTCGTTCGTTTAACCTATTAGTTAAAATGCTTTCTTTTTTTTTTTTTTTTTTTTTTTTTTTTTTTTTTTTTTTTGGTGGTGGGGTTTCTTTTGCTGCTATTCGTAACACAAAGATTAGTTTCAACACAAGAATTCTGGAATTCACATTAAAAATCTTGCAAACCGGATACTAACACGAAATATATATATAAAATAAAAAATTTACATGTGGCTGTGTGGTAAGTAGCTTGCTTACCAACGACATGGTTCCGGGTTCAGTCCTACTGAGTGGCACTTTGGGCAAGTGTCTTCTACTATAACCTCGGGCCGACCAAAGCCTTGTGAGTGGATTTGGTAGACGGAAACTGAAAGAAGCCCGTCGTATACATGTATATATATATATATGTATGTGTGTGTGTGTGTGTGTGTATGTTTGTGTGTCTGTGTTTGTCCCCCCCCAACATCGCTGGCCAACCGATGCTGGTGTGTTTACGTCCCCGTAACTTAGCGGTTCGGCATATATGTGTGTGTGTGTATGTGTGTGTATATGTATGTGTGTGTATGTGTGTGTATATGTATGTGTGTGTATATATATATATATATATATATATATATACACGCACACACATATATCCATGTGTGTGTATGTGTATGTAAACATGTATAATAAACTCCGTTGTGTAATTGTATGTATGTATGTATGTATGTATGATTTATTTATTTTCTGGCCTACTAAAGTGGAATAATAGTAAAAAGGGAGACAGAAGAAAGAGATCGATATTGTAAGGTAAAATCTCGCATACGCACGCACACTAGCGCGTGCACACACGTACACATACACACACATACATATAAATACACACACACACACACACACTCGTGCACATATATATCCGTCATAGATGTTTGTGACAGACAAAAAAAATTCGATGTAAGAAGTGGGAAACTAATCGGTGTGATATTTCATATTAATATTAGCTGATGTGTAAAGAGGTAGAATACCTTACATCTATACTGATATGTTAGGAATTGTTGATGCTATGTAAAACATGATGTAAGCGTTTTATTCAGTTAAAGAAATAGTGACATTCAAATTCACAACTTCGTAAAATAGGAACTCGTTTAAGGGCCGAATGTACCAACATTTGAAGTTTTGAAAAGCATTATTTCATTAAAAAAAATACTACATCACTCTTGAAACACATCTGGTAAATGAAAAGATAAAGATAACTGACATCGCGTTGTTTATTTTGAACCATCCTATCCCGTACAGTACTTGTTCTTAACAGTACAAATTAAGTGAGTTCGATTTTATCGTTTATTTTTTTTATTCCATACTAGAGCACAGCCTTAAAAGATTTTAGACGAACAAATCGGCCCCAGTATTGTTTTTTGTCTTTCTTTTATGCCTAAAATTTGTTCTATCCTTCTCTATTGCCGAACAGCTAAGATACGGGGAGGTAAACAAACCAACACCTGTCATCAGGCGGTAGGCGGAGAAACTTAGACACACGCACATACAAACACACATACTAACATACATACATACATATGTACATAGAAGATACTTGCTCACGGTGCTGTACTGTGGGATTGAACCCTAAACCATGTGGTTGGAATGCGCGTTTCGTAATCTCACAGTTATGTCTACGTCAATTAAGAAATTTAGAAATTTCATATCATATACTATCACATAACAACATAAAAAGTCAGAGCTAATCTCGAGTTATTGACACAGTATTAAATGTCATATATGTAACATTAGCGTATATAAAGAATCTGGATTGTAACACCAAAACAATATCTCTAGCTGAGAAAAGAGCGCAACAATGATTCTTACAGATATTTACAGGCGTTGAAAATAATAACATATCGTTGATAAGCACAATGGATTCACAAAATCGGAGGTGTAATAAAATATCTTATTTCATGTTCAAATCAACCGAGGTCGACTATCTCTTTTATATGTCGCTTGTTCACTTGCCACTAAATTTGAGGTCCCGTGCCTATGGTTCAAATTTGAATTAAGGTCATTAATGAAACTGGGAGAAACACGGGGTAGGTAATTAAAAGACAGACACTGGTCCCTTCTCAAAGAACATTTAGTAAATTCAAAACTAAACGAAAACTATTCCAAAATCTAAGGCAGTTCAGTGACACGGATGGCCATAAAACGAAGAACAGACAAAACCTTTCTAAAATTCCTCAAGTAAATCTTTACCGATATTGTTGTTCTCGTTGTCCTTGTTGTTGTTGCTGCTATTACTGTTGTTGTTGTAAAATTCCAGCGATAGTACTGTGCTTCGTGGTTGGAAACTAACCCCTTTTCTACGAGAAGCATTCGAAGAATTAAAGCAAAATAAAGAAAACGTACACATAAAAATACGCATAAGTATCCACACACACACACACACACACACCCATACATTCACTCACATACGCACACACACGCACTCACAAACACACATATATATTTATATATAAACATA
>NC_068998.1:46475435-46475751 GCF_001194135.2 Octopus bimaculoides
GTGTGTGTGTGTGTGTGTATATCATGTATATATGTATAAACATTAAAATGCATATACACATAGATAATAATCATAGAAATAGACGTATATATGTATAGATATGTTTCTATATGCATGTATGTATGCATATATATGTATGTATATGTATATAATATATATATATATACATACGCAAACACACACATACATACGTTCGTATATATACATATACACGTACATACATATATATATGTATATATACATATAGACGTACATACATACATACATATATATATATATATATATATATATATATATATATATATATATATATATA
>NC_068998.1:46481726-46483670 GCF_001194135.2 Octopus bimaculoides
TGTGCATACCTACGTCTACCTGTATATATAGGTGCATATCTGGGTACAGGACATTGCAAACAAAACGTAGACAAGAAAATAATAATAACCAGAGTACAGAAAACACACAAGCCACATAGAGAACATTTTCCTTCATCACCTACCCCCATTTTAACACTGGCGTTTCGAAGAGTTGGGCAGGACGCATCGTTAAAATGGCTCTTCCCATGGACCGCAAATTAAATTTGTATACACAAATTAAACCTGTGCCATGGAGGAATGTCGTGACGGACAAAAAACAAGACAGGAAAACAAACGGAAAAGAAAACCAGACAGGAAAACAAACGAAAAAGGTTATGCGGCCAGACGTGAAAAGTTATGTGTATATGAACGCTGTGAGGCACGAACTGAAAAAGACGGGACGAAATGACTACAGATGACGTAGCTGGAATTGCTTTCATTCATAGATGTATTCCGCCAGGTTTGATCTGGAGTTAATCAACATCCCAATGAAAGATGTTATCCTCCTCAGACCAGTGAGCTACTCTGAATGCCTGAAATGGAATACATTATTTTACTAAAGACATCCTAGGACCAGGAGGTGGTGTTAAAACACGATGGGGTGGGGGATAAACCAGGTGATGTTAAACCACGACAAGAGTGGTCGTCTATCCAATAGAATTTCTCAATTCACTTCAGCCAACTGGTGTTCCTTCTCACTATCTGTGTAGGAAGGTAGGGACCATTGTACCATAACTACTGGGGGTTCAAATCATTTTAATGAAATTCTTCAAGGCGGTGCCCCAGTATGCTCACGGTCTAATGACTGTAACAGTGAATGTATATATATATATATATATATATATATATATATATATATATATATATATATATATACACTGGTAGAGAGCTCCGCGTGAAATTAACGTGCAAGTGGCTGAGCACTCCACAGACACCCTTAGCGTAGTTCTCGGAGAGATTCAGCATGACACAGTGTGACAAGGCTGACCCTTTGAATTACAGGCACAACAGAAACAGGAAGTAAGAGTGAGAGAAAGTTGTGGTGGAAGAGTACAGCAGGGTTCGCCACCATCCCCTGCCGGAGCCTACCGCGATCCTATAACCGTGAGTCCGCTGCCCTAACCACTGGGCCATTACGCCTCCACCATCCTTCAGGTACCAATAAAATAAATAACAACAAAGCCTTGATGGTCTGATTTAAAAAAAAAAAATTTTTTTTTATTAAAATTTTTTTTTTTTTTACTTTTAACGGTAGGTAGGCATAAGACCTGAAATTTTTTGTGGGGTGGGGAAACAAAGTTAACCTCGGTGGAATTTTAACTCAGAACATAAAGAACCGGCTGAAATGACGCTATGCATTTTTTTTTTAACACGCTAACGATTCTGCCAGCTCGTCGCCTTCGTTCTATCCAATATTCCTCAAACATCTTTTAGACGTGACAAGAATTATAAACGACTTTGAAGGGGAGATAAGTCACATCTACCTAAGGTAGATAACTCACCTTGATGGAATCTAAGGCGGAAAAGATTTGATTTCTGACGAAGGTTGGTCAAAGTTTATATTAGACCACGAATGCAATTTACTGTAAGTAGCGTTAATGTTTTTAATTAATGTTTTTAATTAAAGCATATTCTGTCACAGAGAAAAGAGCTCAAGTTTCTATTTCTCCTCTAAAATATTACTGAAATATAAATGCAACATTCGTATTATTATAATTGTGTGAATCAATAATGTTGTTGTCGTTGTTGTTATTTTACCTTAGGTCAACCCTGTACACCTGCGATCCAAGATATTTCAACCATGACCTTCTTGTCTTTTATTTAGATGTAGTATACCTAGTATACCTAGGACTACATTATTTAATGCGTTACCGTTATTGTTGATGTTTAGTTTCAGGTTAGCCCTAGTCCGCGGAGGCGCAATGGCCAGGTGGTTAGGGCAGC
>NC_068998.1:46483680-46488425 GCF_001194135.2 Octopus bimaculoides
CACGAGCAGGCTGTTCCGTTGATCGGATCAGTTGGAACCCTCGACGTCGTAAGCGACGGAGTGCCAACAACAGCCCTAGTCCAAAAGTTCTATGACTAAAAGTGCTCCAACCGTGACCCTCTTGTTTTTTTATTCGGACACAGTATAACTAAAGCTACATTATTTAATGTGTCATTTCATATTTAAGACATTAATATATGCTTTGACGGAGATAAGTCTGGAATTTCTCGTAGTTTGAATAACGTGGCTCGTCTTAAGGAAGAATTAAAAATGAACATAACTCAATTTAAAGACGAGTTTTTATACAACAAATGCCACGAGAGAAGGAAAAGGTAACTGGAGTGACGGGTTTGCATTTTTAATTCTTAATAAAAGAATCAATGGTATTGTTTTTATTCAAGCGGTGTTGCTGGTAAGTTTGTTACCTGTACACAGAGTTCTCGAATCGCACCGGTGTCATATGTGAAACTATTCCTTAAAATATATTGGTTCCTACATCAGGATCTGCTTTTGAAAACGAATGAAGGGATCACGAGAAAGGGAAAGATTAAACTCACAGCCTGTTGCCTGGTTGTTGTTTAGTCCGACGTACAGATATAATCAAAATCACTCCACTCGTGACCATCCCGTCTGTTTCCTATCTAAAAGGATCCAATAAACACACTACCCAAGATGTCCTTCTTTTTCTAAGACAGTAGAGCATGATTGATGGAAAGTCGACTGCCATTTCTAGTAGAGAGAACGGCTACATAGAGGCTACTTTGTTTCTTATTGACTCATACTGGTATCAGTGTTAGAGTAGCATAGATGAAAGTGTCCTTCCATTTTTTTTATAAGATAGGGGGTGACTAGAGAGATTTAAATGTTATTTCTAGCTGGGTGAACGACTACATAGAGACTCCCTTGTTGACTTAAACTCTTATTAGTCATAGTATATATAGAAATACATTATGTAATGTGTCGCTTTTGTCTTTAAAATAAGGGTTAAGATCCCCTTCGGTCATGACTGACCATGGGATTTGCACCTAGGAAGTCTGGACAAAGTTGTTTTACAGAGGACCAACAGTCACCCATGCATACCGGCCTCCCCTATCCACGCCATCGATGTTATCCAAGGGAAAGGCAAAGGGGCCCATAAAGCTTGGCACCAGAGATGTTGCAACTCATTTCTACGGATGAATGAACTGGAGCAACATGAAATGAAGTGCCTTGCTCAAGAACACAACACACAGCCCGGCCTGGGAATCAAACGCACTACCCTATGATTGTGAGCCCGACACGAAGCACTGAGCCATGCTCCTTCACTGTTTCGGTGTTTTACTGGTACTTAATTTCTCAATGCTGAAACGATGAAAGGCAAAGTTAACCTCAACAGAATTTGAACTCAGAATGTAGCGACTGGTGAGATACCACTTAGCATTTCGTCCAGCATGCTATAATAATAACAACAATAATAATCCTGTCTACTATAAACACAAGACCTGAAATCTGGCAGGGGGGGGGGGACTAGTTGATTACATTAACACTTGCAGGAATTAAACTCAGAAAAATAAACCATTACGATCAAAAACTGCAAAATATATTTGTCAGGTGCTCTACCGATTCTTTGCTTTTATAAGTTTTACAATAATAACTGAATCAAAAACTCACAGTTTGACTTCTATTTTGTTGAAAAGCCAAATAAATTAATTAACTCCATCTGATTATTTTCTAATAAGTGCTCAGAGCTTTTAATTAATCTTCAAGAATTTCTACAATTTTAGTAAGACAAAAACGAAACAGTTATCGCTTTTTTATATGTTGGTTGTTTAACCCGTGGTCAGTGCTGATCCAGCAGACCTGTGATCAAAGGGTTTTTATAATAAAATGAAATTTCTTTTGTGATTCTGTGAATTTATAGACTTTGTTTATTTTTTTTCTTTCTGTTTTTGTTTTTACTCTTGACAAAGTATTTCATAACCATTCTCTCCCTCTCTCTCTCATTCTCTTTTTTTTTCCTCTTCTTCCAACAGAGTTTGCAGTCCGTCATTCCCGACCCTCAGCATGCAACAACATGTTTCTGTCATTACTCTTTAAAAGTTCACCGTGTCACTTCCTTCAAAGTTTTAAACATATTTACTTCACCTTGCATACATGGAAGACACCTACCACAACAAACATTATTGTCTTGAGAAACTGTCGTCAAAAATACGTCGCGAAAACACCAAACACTGTTGGTTATTTCTTTCCTCGAAACAAAAGAATTCGTAAGGAATATACAGATGCCATTGATATTGTTATTGAAAACAACCAAGAGAAGATTGATAAAATTGCCACCCTGATGTCTTGTAGCATAGAACAAGCTGAGAAATTGGTCCGTGCAGATTCCAGATTAGTCACAGTGATAAGCTTTCAGAAGGTCCAGACCACAATTTCTAAGCTCCGACAGGCAGGATTTTCAGCAGACAGCGTTATCAAATATTCCGGCATATTTTCCAGGAATTTGGGAGCTTTACAGCGTCGACTAGATGACATGCAGTTGTTCCGTAAGTACCATTACTCAATGGAGTGTGTGTTTATGGGTCAAGGCAAGTATGAGAAAATACGTGGCATACTTCTGAGGGAAGCCATATTAATGGGCCAGCATCCAACAAGGTTGAGCTATTTGTCCGAATTGCTGGAGTGCAGTGAAAATCAGCTGCAGGAAGCTATTGCATCTGGTTATAGCTTCTTGAGACTGAGGAAATTGTCAGCCCTGAAGGCTGTAGTTAATCTGTATGTCAAAAATGGAATAACAAAGAAAGACATTGTTGATAATATTACTATATTTCGCTTAAAACCTCTCGATTGTAAACAGCGCCTGAAAGTATTGAGACAACCATACTATGACAAAGAGAAAAAAATTGAAATGCTATATAAACTCCGGAAGTTATTTTACATAAGTCACAGGAAATATTCAGAAAATCAAGAGGCACTTGGCAATCATGAAGACAAGTATCACTATTTACAAGAGCGCCTGAACTGCAGTAGAATGGAGCTTGAACTGTTATTCATCAAAGCTCCCATAATGAGGATAACTTCTCCAAGACGTTTGAAGAGAGTCCTAGATGTTCTCTTGGATGAATTTGGTTTCACTACCCAAACAATATTCCGAAATTATCACCTTCTATTTTTCAGTGAAAACAGATTGAAGCATCGGTGGAAAATTCTAGAAAATTTTGATTTGCATGAAAGTGAGAAGATTGCTGACTTAATTTTACCTAAGAAAAAATTTGAAATGAAATATCATGAGACTTCTTCTTCTGATGAAGAATTTTCAGATGATAAATCATAACAACAGTTTCTCTTATGTCTTCATGTCTTGTTATTTATTTCTACTAATATTGTTGTATTTTAACTTGCTGTTCTTTCTTTTCTTATTTTTTCTTCATCTCTCTTTGTATTCTGTCTTGTATCAGGAATACAAACTGTAAAAATATGTTCCTTGACCCCATCCTGTCACCAGATACCCCAAAATCATTAAGAAAATCTAAAAGCTCAAAACCTTTAGGAATCATATAAAATCACAACCATACTATAGCTAACTATAGACTTGGACACTGTCCAGACCCTTAGGAACTACTTCAACTCCTTTGGTATCAGAACACTTTGCAGTATTATGGGTTACCATTTGTCAAATTTCATATCCAACCAATGACTCCATTCAGAAACTGGGATGTGTCCTCTTACTTGTATGGATCAGGCTGCACCGGTTCAGATCAATTGACCATGTTGATCACTTTTCTGAGTTAAACTCTGTTTACCGTGTTCTCTTCATTGAGGATCCAACTGGGTTGACAGCTCATGTTGATCGACCACATGCCACATGGTCACGGCAGAAGAGGAGGCATCTCATGGAGATGGGGACTGACTGGAACTTTGCTCGACAGGACACTCAGAAGGACCCAAGAATATACTGACAAATGGTGAATGCAGCAATGCACTGCAGCAGTACTTGCCCCCCACACCTGACTTGCTCATACAACTAAGCACCCACCCCAGGACTTAGAGGGATCCTTCTATTCACTAACACCGACAGCTGCTCATACCAAGACTGTTAGATTCTGAACCTGGACCAAATTATCGTCTTCATCGCCATCGTCGTTTTAGGGTTCACTTTTCCATGCTTGCACGTGTCAGACTGAATTTGTTGAGAGAGATTTTCTATGACCAAATTCCCTTCTTGCTGCCGACCCTCACATGTTTCCAACTAAGGTAATATATCCCCATGACTAGACTTATCTTAGAAGACTGAAAATGGAGGATTCTGATTGCATGATAAGGACATGCTTACAACTATCATACATCGTCAAGGCAATTAAACAGTAACATACGCTTGCACACACACATACATATATACAGGGTGTCCACAAAGTCTGGGTACATGGAGTAAATAAAATCATAACATAAACAATTAAGGTGCCATGCAGTGGGACTGAAACGGGAACCATGTGGTTAGAATGCAAACTTCTTAACCAGATAGCCACACACACATGTATGTGTGTGTGTGTGTGTGTATATCACGTGCTTACGGAATAGCTTCACAGAAAGTCGTCTAGGTGTTTATCACGTTATTTAAGGCAATAAACATAAAACGTCAAGAAGACCTATTAAAGACGAGAGGGGGAACATAAGGTTCCTTGTAACTGCTGGTTGCAACACTCTTTCTTCACCAATGCTGCACTTTACATACAGAACACTTTTGCAACAACAAGTTGTTATATATA
>NC_068998.1:46488755-46489253 GCF_001194135.2 Octopus bimaculoides
TGTGTATATACGTACATGTGTGTGTGTGTGTGTGTATATACGTACATGTGTGTGTGTGTGTGTGTATATACGTACATGTGTGTGTGTGTGTGTATAAATGCAGTACATTGTAACTACTTTGATAGCTTTAGCATAAGTTTGGTTTGCTGACGTGAGTATTGAAGTTGGTTGTGGTAGGTGTGGTGGTGGTGGTGGTGACCATGATGGTCATGTTTGTGAAGGTGGTGGTGGTCGTGGTGGTTGATATCTGTGACGTTAATGGTAGACCTTATAATCCGTTACATTCATTATCTATTTCCAAATATTTATTAAGCATTTTACATGTTCACCGGTTTTTCTGTCTTTTATTGCCCATTGCTTTAATCTTCTTTTGTGTGTGTGTGTATACACATATATATGCATATATAAATGTATATGTGTATATATGTAACTATATATACATATATATGTGTATGTATATATATATATATATATATATATATATATATATATATATAT
>NC_068998.1:46490043-46490793 GCF_001194135.2 Octopus bimaculoides
ACACACACATATATATATATATATATATATACGACAGGCTTCTTTCAGTTTCCGTCAACGAAATCCACTCACAAGCCTTTGGTCGGCCCGAGGCTATAGTAGAAGACACTTGCCCAAGGTACCATGCAGTGGAACTGAACCCGGAAGCTACTTACCATACAGCCACTCCTACGCCTAGCTACTTACCACACAGCCACTCCTATATATATATTTATCGCTTGCGAGTTATTTCGCTTGTCTATCATTTCCAGGTGTTCTAACACCTGGATAATTCATGAGAATATATTTCTTATGCCTATAATTGCAGCCTGCCCACAAACTGGTAAAACACATACCTTGTGTATGCGTGTTAGATATTGTTTATAATCCTTGGGCTACTTCACATTCATATTTGAACATATATATATACATATATGTTTGTGAGGGTGTTGTGTATGGATATAAAGTTATAAAGTCCCAACAAGTCACTACAAGTCAAAAAACAGACAAACAGTGAAATAAAACTGAGAAACATTTCTAGGACTGTTGATCCGGTGGAATTTATCACACTGGGTTGGTGAGTGGGATGGGTTTGGCTACCCGGGGGTGTGGCAGTGGTAGTGGTGGTGGAGGCGGCGGCAGTGATGGTGGCGGTGATAGTGATGATGATGGTGGTGGTGGAGGCGGTGAGTTGGGGAGGAGGGGGTAGGGTCCTACAAGGAAATCTTTTGTAATGCTAGTTTGTCTTTTATTACAATTGTATTGACAACT
>NC_068998.1:46491681-46500173 GCF_001194135.2 Octopus bimaculoides
AACTATATGCCAGGCCCACCACTACCAATATTGGTGTCACTACTTGAAGAGTGTTAACCAAAGTGATCCCGAACAATACACACACACACACACACACACACACAAATACACACACACATACAAGCGCGCGTGCATACAGCCACATACGCACACAGCTATTACCAATCCGGAACAATAGTACCAGGCCCACCACTACCGACACTGTTACCACTGGTTGTAGAGGCTTCATCTTTCTCGCCACTCTCTACAAAAAGATCATCTCTCTCTGTCGTCCTCTCTCTTTCTCTCACACTGTCTCTGTCTGTCTGTCTGTCTGTCTGTCTCTCTCTCTCTCTCTCTCTCTCTCACACACACACACACGCACACTGCCATTGCTCTCCAGAACTATAACACCTGAACCACTGCCGCCACAACAATTTCCAAACGTAACCAATTGTCAGGATTGAACCAACAAACTCCAGGACACAATTAAAGGTAAGATTTATGATATACCATTACGAGTAGTAGTAGTAGTAGTAGTAAATGTTGTTGTTGTGGTACACGGTGGAGTATGTGCTGCGGTCCAGTAAACAGTTTTGAACGGTTGATGAGAAGAACAAGACTGGCTCCTGTAGATGGACCTACATCCAATACAGAGTTGTGAGAACACTGCTAGAAGGCACTCTCTATACTCAGAATGATCCAGGAGCCGAGGTTTCCTTAACCACTCAGAAGGCCGTTCACCCTTATAAAGAGGTTTCATTTCCGTTCCCTTCTAAACTACTGTGGCTTTTACTTGTATTTTTTTCTTTCTTTCTTTCTCATAATATAACCCATGTAATCTCTCTTCTACACATTCACAATAACTCGTACAACAATACCCTCTCGTCTGTTGCTTATGTGGTTATAAGGAAATAGAATAATTGCGATTATTATTTATTCTTTTTATCTCAGGTTTTGTTGTAACTTCTAGAGTCTTGCATGCTTAGTGGGCTTGCTGCCTGCAGCCTACGGTACCAAGCTATCTGTTCTTTTCAACAATTTAATACAGTGGTTCCCAACCTTTTCACTACCACAGACCCAAGATATTCCTTTCTACTTTAGGCACAAGGCCCGAAATTTGGGGGGAGGGCGGCCAGTCGATTAGATCGACACTAGTACACAACTGGTATTTAATTTATCGACCCTGAAAGGATGAAAGGCAAAGTCGACCTGGGCGGAATTTGAACTCAGAACGTAAAGACAAACGAAATACCGTTAAGCATTTCACCCGGCGTGTTAACGTTTCTACCAGCTCACCGCCTTACAGACCCCAGGATATTGAAAAGTCTGTCAATTAACATACTGATGGATCACCAGAGGTCCGTGGACCATAGGCTGGGAACCACTGGGCTGTGCCAAGGAGGCAGGCTTTTTGTAGCAGTTTTACCGGGCACTCTATTCCAATTTCCTTTATATTCCTCTTGATGCCTTCTGATACTGTCCCCAAGGAACGAATAATAATTAGCACTATATTCACCTTCTTCATTTTTCATAGCCGGGTTCTTTCGTACTTAAGAGGACTGTATGTGTCTACTTGTCCCCTTCTTTCTTGACTATTCGTGGGTCACGCAAAATCAACTATATAGCACATGTGATGCACCTTGTTCACCACCATTAGGTTCGGTCTGTTATGCTCTAGCACCTGATATGTTTGGATTGAGAAAATCACAGAGCATTTTTCAGGTCTCCGACTCCGCCTCTCACTGCGGTTTGTTCTCATACCACATCTTGCTTCTCTCTAGCCGCACTTTTTGCACAGCTTCCTGGTCGTGTCGCCACAACTTGTAGTGGTTTGGGGCAAGTGTAGGACATTCGTTCGCGATATGGGCAATGGTTTCGTCCACTCAATCACAGATGCAGCAAGGGGAAATACTTGCTCATTCCTAAGGTTGACCCTCCAATATGTTACCAAAGCTTGGTCTTGCGCTACCAGAACAGTGCTACGTCTTGATTTCAAATTCCGTCGAGGTCGACTTTGCCTTTCATCCTTTCGGGGTTGTTAAAATAAGTACCAGTTGAGAACTGGGGTCGATGTAATCGATTTGCCACCTTTCCCGAATTGCTGGTCATATGCAAAATTATTTGAAATTATTATTAAGGTGATGAGCAGACAGAATCATTAGCATTTCGGACAAGTAAGTTTTATCTATCTACACACACACACACACATATATATGACGGGCTTCAACACGGTTTCCGTCTACCAGATTCACTCACAAGGCATTGGATTGTTCGGAGTTATAGTAGAAGGCACTTACCCAAGTTGCTGTGCAATGGAGACTGAATCTCGCCGAAAGCACAAGTTTGCAAAACGAGCTTCCTAACCACACAGCCATACTTGCGCCTATTTAAAATCTGACTTATTCCAAAACACGTATAACTACATCTATTGTTTCAGTAAAAAAACTAAAAAAAAAAACTAGCTGTGCCACAATTCAACTAAACGTTCACATTTTGGTTCATGTAGACATTTCTAGTTTGCTGTTTTTATTGTTTAGCACAAAACTTACGTTAAAACCTCATTTATTTCCCAAGCGTTTCATGTCGTTTCAAATTAACGATTCAGTGCTGGAGAATGTTATTAACACAGTTCTGTGAATGTTTCGTTCTATTTTATTAATCATCTCCAGTTTATCACGAAGTTTTAATGTTGTTCTCCTTTTGTCTCTTCCGTTTAGTGACTTAAGACATCAAGGAGAGGTTTACGACAGGGAGCAAAATTTATTTATTTTTAATAAACCACTCGAAATTTAGTATGTCGTCTGCACGGCGTTCATTTTATTAAATGGCGACACTGGAGAGAAGGAAAAATCTAGCAAGTTGTCGGTTGCCGACAACAAATTGGCAATTATCTTCTACCATTGACTCGAAGTAGCCAATAAAGTGGGAGAGTAATTTTGAAAGGAGAAACTGTTTGGTGCACCACTTGTAGTGTTAGGTGGAATATTGTCTCCCTGGATGACTGCTTTCAGTAGCGTCGTTAGCCTGGGGTTTTTCGCTGATTGCGGATTTTATTTTGTGTGCGCGTGCGCGCGCATAAGTGAGTGTACGACCGAAAATTGTATTCAATAAATTAGTTTGGAGTCACCTGTATATAATAAGAGTTTGACTCAGTTCCCCGTTGCTTAGTTTCGTGGACGTTAGAATCTCCTTATCAGATGTTCGGAGACACGCATACACACACAAAAAAGCATATATATATATATATGTATATTTCCATTGTATATATTTTTTCCATGTGGAGGTGTAATGGCCCAGATGTTAGGGCAGCGGACTCGCGGTTTCGATTCCCAAACCGGGCGTTGTGAGTGTTTATTGAGCGAAAACACCTAGAAGCTCCACGAGGCTCCGGCAGGGGTGGTGGCGAACCCTGCTGTACTCTTTCACCACAATTTTCTCTCGCTCTTCCTGTTTCTGTTGTGCCTGTAATTCAAAGGGTCAGCCTTGTCATACTATGTCACGCTGAATATCCTCGAGAACTACGTTAAGGGTACACATGTCTGTGGAGTGCTCAGCCACTTGCACGTTAATTTCACGAGCAGGCTGTTCCGTTGATCGGATCAACTGGAACCCTCGACGTCGTAAGCGACGGAGTGCCAACAACAACAATTTTTCCCATCCATCTTTTATCTTTATTTCCGATCATTCCTCTGATGAACTTCAGTCCGAAACATGAAGACTCTTCCCCAACTTTTTAAACGTTAAACTAACAAAAATATTTATTAAAACTTGTCTCTCTCTTGTTTTCTTTTTGTGCTCATTACTTTCTTAACACACACACAAATGTATGTATGTATGTACGTACGTACGTACGTACGTACGTACGTATTATGTATGTACGTATTATGTATGTACGTACGTACGTACGTATTATGTATGTATGTATACCCACGCATACTTGTCTAATACTGTCTGTTGTATCTTCTTTTCACTAGCTTACTCAGTTCGGTGTCTCAGTTTTGAGGAAAACATTTTGGAGATCATTTGAATATCTGCTGTTGCTGCTGCTACTACTAAGAAAGACTGTCATATGAGGCGTTTCTCATCCTATAATTCTTTCCTTAACTCAAGAATCAAAGAAAAATATCCACATTAAAAAAAAAGAACTTATTTACAAAAGCCAACATTCTATGATATTGATCTAATCTCTGTGTAACAATTACATCTTCCCCAATGAAGAACTTTTCCAGATTCGTTTAAACGCAAGAATTTCTAAATCCGATGGTGTTACTCCACTGTAAGATTTGGTTTTATTCGAAGACAAGATACAAGGAAGGATCGACCTAGCACCGATCAGAGATGCCGGCTGCCAACTCTGTTGCCCACTCCAAATCCCGGGGTAATAAGAAAGACAAACCTCCACCAGCCACGGGCCCCGGCAGTAAGATTGTGTCCTTGTCCAACAGCCTGAAGAAACATATCCAGATTATAAACAGCAATAAAGTCCACATTCAGTATGACACATTTAATGTGAAGTCTCTTCCTGTTGAGATATTCACCAACGAGGAAATCGCTGAGAAAACCGTCCAACTTCGTATTGGCAACAACAGGCTTAAACGTCTGCCTCAGACAATCGCTAATCTAAAAATTCTGGCTTATCTTGACGTTAAGAATAACAACTTAAGCAAATTCCCCAACAGTATTTCGGAGATGAAGAATTTAGCAGAGCTTGATCTGACAAACAATAATCTAAGGAAACTCCCTTCTTCCATACACAAAGCTTCTTCTCTTTCTGTGCTCCATCTAAAGAACAATAAATTGTCTAAACTTCCAAACAAGTTCGGTAAATGCCCGGTGCTTTCTCATGTGGATTTTTCGTATAATTTGATTAAAACCTTTAAAAAGAATGTCTACGAACTCAATGCCGTCATAGATATGTCTTTTAACCGTCTGAAAAGCCTTCCAGCTGTCAGTGTCAAAAAGTCGAGTGTAAAAGTGTTTAATCTGTCCCATAACATGATTGAAAAACTACCCGAGAGTATCCACAAACTAATGCGACTTACTCGACTGAATTTGACGCAGAACCTACTCCAAGTGATTCCTGCCGAAATTGGTCAGTTACGTTACCTGGAATATTTAAATATTTCCCATAATCAACTGCATTCTGTGCCTGAGGAACTCTGTAACATAGCTACAGCTCTCCAAGAACTGGATCTCTCACACAACCAGATCACCTCATTTCCAGATCGTGTAGAAAATCTTTGCAATCTGAAACTTTTGAATCTATCGTTTAACCAAATCGAGTACATTCCGACAGGTTTTAAATTCCTGACTTGTTGCGAAGATATAAATGTTTCTCACAACCATTTGACTTCCATGAAGTTTGCCGTAAGTCTTTCAGAACTGAGTGACCTCGATGTTTCCTACAACAACATCGAGGTTATTCCTGATGATATAGAACATATGAAATCTCTACGGAACTTAAATGTTTCGTTTAACGGTATCAAAGAAATCCCAGAAAGTATTAGTCGCCTTCCATCTTTAAAACATTTCAATATATCCGGTAACTGCATCAATTTTTTGCCGAAATCACTTGGAGAGAATCAAATGCTGAGATCTTTAGATATTTCCCAAAATCTCATTTCTACTTTACCTGCAGATCTCTATACGTTAAGAAATCTCGAGTTGTTCCATTTTTCCAACAACAATATTAGTGAAATACCTCAGTCTATAAAATATCTCTATCAACTCCAGTCACTGGATGTCTCACAGAATAATCTTACAGATGTCTTTCTTCCTAAAACCGTCTGTAAATTGTATCTGTCGGAAAACCCTTTACGAACAAACCCCGACGATTCTAAGTCGACTTTATATTTAATTGGGCAAAAGGATCACGCAAGTCACTTAACAGCTTTGGAATTGGTAAACCTAAACTTAGATGCCGTCCCTCCGGCTGTCTTTCAACTTCGTCTTCTGACCCATTTAAATATTTCCAAAAATGACATCAAAGATCTTCCAGACAAATTCCAGAAACTTCGTGTTTTGATTTCCTTGGACATAAGTGACAATCGTCTTCCCGATCTTTCACCTTCGTTTAAATATTTAGGACATTTAGAGAGGCTGAATGCCAGCAAAAATAACTTGAAGCGATTTCTACCAGAATTAACGAGTCTAATTCACTTACAGGAATTAAACATGTCCACAAACCACATCACAGAATTGCCAAATCATTTCGGAAGTCTAAACAAACTTCTGAAACTGGATCTTTCAAATAATCGGTTACAACATTTCCCACGTGATCGTATTGATGTTTTCGCGTCGTTGATTTCTTTGGATTTGTCCAACAACCAAATTACCTTTATTCCAATTCAGTTCACTTACCTATACAGGATTAAAATTTTGACTCTTTCAACGAACAACGTCGAAATTCTTCCAACTAAAATCAACAAAATGGCTTCATTGGAAGAATTGGATGTCTCTGATAATCTCCTTACAGAACTCCCAGAAAGTATTGGTAAACTGCCGAGGATTAGAAAGATTAAGGTAAACGACAATAAAATTACGGCGGGTTTCCCAAAGAATTTTGAGCATCTTCGCAAAAATGTCGACGTAGTGTTTGAAAACCAGTCGTTTTACAAGACACGCTCGGGTACCACCCCTGCTGCGAAGCCTTCAGTTTTAAATCAGTTATCGATTCCAGAGAAACTAGATAGAGATTCCCAATCAATAACACCTGAAAGGTAACCGCGGCGGTTACCTTTCAGTGATTGGCTGCAATCCAATTACTAGAAGAAGCAAAAGGTAACATCGTCAGCAGTGATATTGAAACTTAATATTTTAATCCATGATAAGGCGGCGAACTGGCAGAGTCGTTAGCTCACCGGAGAAAATTCTTATCGGCATTTCGTCCGTCTTTACATCCTGAGTTCAAGTTCCGTCACAGTTGACTTAGCCTTTCATCCTTTCGGGCTTGATAAAATAAGTACCAGTTGATCACTGAGATCGATGTAATCGATTTACCCCCAACCCCCACTCTGAAATTGCTGGCTTTGTGCCAAAATATGAAATCAATATTTTAATCCATGTTAAGGCGGCGAACTGGTAAAATCGTTAGCACGCCGGACAAAAAGTCTTAGCGGCATTTCATCCGTCTTTACGTCTGGAGTTCAAATTCCGCCGAGGTTGACTTTGCCTTTCATCCCTTCGAGGTCGATAAAATAAGTACCAGTTTAGCGATATGGTCGATGTCATCGACTGACCCCGCTCTCTCGAAATGACTGGATCTGTGTCAAAATCTGAAATCCTTGTTTCGCCGAGGTTGACTTTGTCTTTCATCCTTTCAGGATCTTTCGGGGGTCGATAAAATCTGTACTAGTACAGTAGTCAAAGTAATCGACTTACTCTCATCTCCCTTAAAATTGCAGGACTTGTGCCAAAATTTTGAACCGAACACTTTAATCCTTGAAGTAGTTGTATGCTGTCAACTTAATGTGATAGTCCCATGAAAGGAATAATCCTACTGTTGTAAACATAAGGACACAGGAAATGTGCCAAGGCCGACAGGAAGCAGTGCAGCTTCCTAGATCTAAACAACAGTAGTATTATTCCCTTCATGGGACTGTCACATTAAGTTGACAGCATACAACTACTTAAATGTATTACTACTGCATAAATCCGAGAGATTTAGGAATGTATTATTTCTAAACTTTTAATCCTTGTTTATAACCCACTCACCCACCCCTTTTGGGTAAAAATTAATGGATACACACAGTTACTGGAGATAAATATTAAAAAAAGAAAAGAAAAACATTTAAAAACAAAATCAAAAATCTATGTAACTTATGATACTCTTAAGGTCATATTTGAACTCAGCAGGACAGAAAGATAATGAAGTACTTATTAATTAATCTAGTTAATTAATTAATCTAATCCATCAATTTGTTAATCAATCCATCATCTTGTCAATAAAATCAACCAGCTTCTCATTTTTAATTAATCCATCAGTTTGTCGATTAATTAAACAATTTATTGATTAATCCATCGTTTGGTAATTAAATTAATCAGCTTGTTAATAAATCCGTCAATTTTTTAATTACTATATAAATTATGATTGCTATATTATAATCTATCTATCTATCACAATAATATATTACGGTATATGACTGAAATTTTCCTCTACTCAACATTTTATCTTTCTCTCTCTCTCTCTCTCTCTCTCTCTCTCTCTCTTGTTCTCTCTCTCTCTTGTTCTCTCTCTCTCTCTTATTTACTTCAACAAACTTTCTAACCATGTAATTCCCCTCTTCACATGGTTAATATTTCTCTTTCTTTTCACCTCTCACGTCAACTAATCACCTGGTGGTAATTACCTTCGACGTGATTGAGCAACCAATCCAACTGATTGGGATTTATATATATTCTTTTCATTCTATTCTTTTATTTGTTTTAGTCATTTGACTGCGGCTATGCTGGAGCATTGCTTTTAGTCGAACAAACCGACCCCAGGACTTATTCTTTGCAAGCCTAGTACT
>NC_068998.1:46500183-46500666 GCF_001194135.2 Octopus bimaculoides
TAACACGAATCTTGCAAACCAAATCCAAAATATACATACATACATACATATATATATATATATATATTGATATATATATATACATACATACATATATATACATATATAAACATACATATATACATACATATATACATATATAAACATACATATATACATACATATATACATATATATACACATATATACATATATATACATGTGTATATATACATCTATACATTTACATCTATGCATATGCATGTATATATATACACCTATACATACATACATATGCATGTATATATATACACCTATACATACATATATATATATATATACACACCTATACATACATACATATATATATATATATATATATACACACCTATACATACATACATATATATATATATATATACATATATATGTGCAGATGTATATACACATATATACATGCATACATATATATATCTATATACATAATATATATATATATATATA
>NC_068998.1:46501863-46502575 GCF_001194135.2 Octopus bimaculoides
TATGTATGTGAATATGTATGTAGGTATTCTGTGTATGTATGTAGGCATGTATGTATGTATGTGAACATGTATGTAGGTATGTATATGTAGTACATATGTATGTATGTATGTATGTATGTATGTTTGTTTGTGTGTGTGTGTGTGCAATGATGTAAGCCTATACCTTAAAGATAAGGCTAATAGTTCCGGGTGGGGAAAAAAGCATATAATGTTTTATTCCAATAAAGTATTTATTTAAATAATGCTCATAAGAACTACATTGAAATGAGAAAAAAAAAATACATGTCACAACAACAAACGGAACAGTGTTGTGTGGGACTGGGGTGGAATGGTACGGGGTGAAGGCAGTGGGGGTGGGTATGGGTATGGGAAAACAAGAAACTCAGTCATTAGTACGTCACGTGTCTATAACATGATTAGAACGTGGTAACTGGTGCAAGAATCTTATATAGTTTATTGGTTGGTGACGGTGGAAATAGAATTAGAGATTTAGATCTATTGAATTCGGTTTAAATGTGTAAGAGAAGGAGGGAGGGAGGGAGAAAGTGAGAGAGCATGTGTGTGTGTGCGAGAGAGAGAGAGAGAGAGAGAGAGAGAGAGAGAGAGAGAGTGTATGTGTGTGTATGTGTTGGTATTTAATTCATTTTAATGGATTGTTTAAAGAGATTCTCAGGACTGACTGTGTGGTTATAGGCGCAGGAGTGTCTGTGTG
>NC_068998.1:46502585-46502999 GCF_001194135.2 Octopus bimaculoides
GAGATTCTCAGGACTGACTGTGTGGTTATAGGCGCAGGAGTGTCTGTGTGGTAAGTAAGCTTGCTTATCAACCACATGGTTCCGGGTTCAGTCCCACTGCGTGGCACCTTGGGCAAGTGTCTTCTACTAAAGCCTCGGGCCGACCAAAGCCTTGTGGGAGGATTTGGTAGACGGTAACTCAAAGAAGCCCGTCGTATATATATGTTATTTTTTTACTACCCACAAGGGGCTACACACAGAGGGGACAGACAAACGGATTAAGTCGATAATACCGACCCCAGTGCGTAACTAGTACTTATTTAATCGACCCCGAAAGGATGAAAGGCAAAGTCGACCTCGGCGGAATTTGAACTCAGAACGTAGCGGCAGACGAAATACCGCTAAGCATTTCACCCGGCGTGCTAACGATTCTGC
>NC_068998.1:46503563-46504356 GCF_001194135.2 Octopus bimaculoides
GAGGAGGAGGAGGAGGAGGATATTCTTGTTGTTTAGCTCAAACTCGGTCCTGATTCGACTGACCTACGATCAAAGTAATTCCACCCGTGGCCATTCCACCTTTTCTCTACATACAGTGATGACAAAAAAAAAAAAACGAAAAAAAAACACACACACACATTATCCAATGTCTCTGTTTTGAGACTGTGGTGCCTGATTTGAGACCGATGTGGCTGCTACTTCTAGCCAATCGGGAGACCACGTAAAAGCTCTCTTTTTGGCAGGAACCTGGAGTAAGTTTACCTGAGGTAGAATGATGTCGATTATCCAGTGACAGATTTAATTCACTCATATTTTAAATTAGAACAACTCATTCTTTATCACCTCCATTAATCAGCAAGGAATACGTGCCACCAATTCCTTTGGTAAATTTCACCAACAATAGGCTAACGGCCAATCCAGAAGATAGATCATTTACTCCACACACACACCGTATAAATGTTTTAGGAAGTAGTCAAAGGGAAGTAATTCTCGACTTAGTTTTATTATCTCCCCTATCAATCAACACTTTGAAACTGCAGACTTGAAATTAACAGGGGAGATAACACATAAGTAAATCTAGAGGTATGCCCCTTAGACTGTTACACTTACTTGTTTCGGTCATTTGACTTCGGCCATGCTGGAGCACCGCCTTTAGTCGAGCAAATCGACCCCATGACTTATTCTTTAGAAGCCTAGTACTTATTCTATCGGTTCTCTTTTGCCGAACCACCGCTAAGTTACGGGGACGTATACACACCAGCAGCGGTTGTCA
>NC_068998.1:46504711-46506026 GCF_001194135.2 Octopus bimaculoides
ATGTATATATATATATATACGACGGGCTTCTTTCAGTTTCCGTCTACCAAATCCACTCACAAGGCTGTGGTCGGCCCGAGTCTATAGTAGAAGACACTTGCCCAAGGTGCCATGCAGTAGGACTGAACCCGGAACTATGTGGTTGGTAAGCAAGCTACTTACCATACACCCACTCCTGCGCCTGTTACATATTTCTTAGAACTAATTTTTCCTGTTAAATATCTTTAAAATTTAATCGCTTTTCCAACAACAGAGAATGGAATTGGCAGAGCAGGAGAATACGTCTGGATGGAAAGGGTCGATGAAGAGGTCACATATGTGTGACGAAAGATTTCCAGACAATAGACACAAGATATAAGAACAATAATAAACGAGTGAACAATGAATATACAATGCGTGTGCTTATTTGGCAAAAGGAAAATGACCGTCACGAAAATAGATATAGACCACAGCACATGTTAAATAGACAGTTTGACACGGAAGAGGGTTATTCCTGGTAGCTCCACCATCAACTCCAACAACATCGCTAGAAGCAACACGACGACACCATCGCCACAATACACAACACCACAATTACATCCACCAACATCACCACAACAATCATCATCAACAGAGTCAAATTTACCATTGCATCCGTCACCGCCAACACCACCACCGTCACAATCACCAACATCAGCATCTCTGTAACTACCATAAACAACAACAGCAACAACAACACCAACACAACAGCCACTACCATCACCATGATCACCACCACCACCACCGTTATCACATTCGCCCGCACAACCACCGCCACTAACTTAATCACCACCAAGACCAATTATCAACAGTGAAGACCGTTTAAACAACAATATTTTGTTTATTTCGATTTAATCAACTGTTCAGGTGGTGGTGGTGGTGGTGGTTTTGGTGGTAGCAGCGGTAGTGTTGATGGCGTTTGTGTAGTTGCTGCGGTTGTGGTGTGTGTGTGTCTGTGTTGTAGCAATAATAGTGTTGGTCCTGTGTAGTGGTAGTGGTGGTGGTGGTAGTAGTAGTAGTGGTAGTGGCGGCGGTGGAAGTGGTGGTGTAATGCAACTTACATAAAAATTCCATAGTCTAACTACCACCACCACCACCACCACCACCACCACCATCATCATCACCACCACCACCACCACCTCGCTTCTTTTGTTTCATTCCATTGTTTCAAATAACAATTGATAAACGAATTTGGAAAGGGTCAGGACACCGATGTTGTTGTAGTAGTAGTAGTAGTAGCAGCAGCAGCATCATTTATGTGGAATGGTGATTAGAGGATATTGGTGAGTTTGGTAAG
>NC_068998.1:46506241-46507216 GCF_001194135.2 Octopus bimaculoides
TGTGTGTGTGTGTGTGTGTGTGTGTGTGTGTGTGTGTGTGTTGGTGAATGTGGTGGGGTTGGTTGGGTAGGAATGGGGGGTAGATTTGGAGGGATAGAAAGCGGGTAGCAAATATGGTGGTTTACTCAGCAAGAGAACCTCACAACCTGGCAGAGTTTCAGTTTGGGTAGGGGTTAAGAAATGAGAACGAGGTCGTTCGGGGTGTCTGTTTGTCGGAGAGGGCCGTGCTTAAGGTATGAAACAGGTTGATGTAGGACGTTGAGGACTGCGAAAAATACCGTTTTGGCACCACCAGCATCAATATCAGTTGGGGGTGCAAAGCTAGATGGGTTGTGTACATTTGAATGTAGATGGTTTGGGCGAAAGAGAGAGAAAGAGAGAGTGTGAGAGAGGGAGAGAGAGATAGAGAGAGAGAGAGAGAGAAAGAGAGAGAGAGAGAGAGAGAAAGAGAGATGAAGTTGATGCAGGAAGAGTGGAGACGCGTGGCTTAGAGGTTAGGGTTTGGCCTCATGATCTTAAGATTGTGGTTTCGCATCCGGGACCATCGATGTGCTATGTTCTTGAGCGAAATACTTTATTTCACGTTGCTCCAGTCCACTCAGGGGGAGAACATATACGCCGTGGAAACCAGAAAACTGATGCTGTGAGTCTAAACGACTCGGGAAAGATCTTTATCGTATTCTTATTCTTATCTTTGTCATATGTAGGAAGAGACACGAACGAAGAGTTGTAGGTTGGGTGGAGGTGTGTAGAATGGAAGCAGAAAGGCGGCGAGCTGGCAGAAACGTTAGCATGCCGGGCGAAATGCTTAGCGGTATTTCGTCTGCCGTTACGTTCTGAGTTCAAATTCCGCCGAAGTCGACTTTGCCTTTCATCCTTTCGAGGTCGATTAAATAAAGTACCAGTTACGCACTGGGATCGATGCAATCGACTTAACCCCTTTGTCTGTCCTTGTTTGCTCCCTCTATGTTTAGC
>NC_068998.1:46507302-46512214 GCF_001194135.2 Octopus bimaculoides
AACATAGCACATCGATGGTCCCGGATGCGAAACCACAATCGACTTAACCCCTTTGTCTGTCCTTGTTTGCTCCCTCTATGTTTAGCCCCTTGTGGGCAATAAGGAAATAAGAATGGAAGAGGAAAGGCGAGATATTTGAAGGAGTGAGGAAGGGAGACTTGTTGTTGTTGGATATTGTGTAAAGAATGGTTTCATCACTCAATGTACATCTTGAACAGATCCTATCAGGCGGAACTTTCGTGGCAGTAAAATGTATCCGGAATTGGTAATGCCCACCTCATCCCCTCACTCCACAAGCACTTTCCGAACTGGGCTTCTTGTAAATGTCTTCAGTCTTCGGGATGAAAGTCTTCCAGGAGTCACCGTTCGATTGACGCTAAGTGTCACGCCCAGAACACAATCGTTCTACCCTACCATTATTCCTCAAAAGAATGCAAGAGTTTACTTTCCACCGACCACGTTAACCGAACTGAGAGTATCTTACAATATTTCAGATCTCAGACTCCTGAATTAAGTCCTCACTTCACACAGGACTGCAAGTGTTCCACAAGACGAACTGAAAGAGCTGTGTATCTTAACTTACAACAACGACATCTGCTTTAGATAACACAACCTTAGAACATGTCTATGTATCATACGGTACGGCATATCGGACCTGCCAGCGGGATCCGGACAAAACCCCACCATATATATGCATGTATGTGTCTCTGTGTCTGTCCCCCTACTATCACCATCGCTTGACAACCGATGTCGATGTGTTTACGTCCCCGTGACATAGTGGTTCGGCAAAAAAAAACCGATAGAATAAGTACTAGACTTGCAAAGAATAAGTCCTGGGGTCGATTTTTTCGACTAAAGGCGGTGCTCCAGCATGGCCCCAGTCAAATGACTGAAACAAGTAAAAGAATATAGAGTACACACACATACACTAATACATGTATGTGTGTATCGATATGGAATAACTTGTAAGCCGTTCTTGCGGGCTTTAAGAGCCATGAGAGGTATTGTCAGAGATAGGGAGACCCAACTTGTGATGTTTCTTACAGTGAAATGTCATTTTCCGTCTACCAAATCCACTTGCAAGTCTTTTGTTGGCCTTGTAAGGGCTACAGAAGACTGAGCAGAAGACCACATGGTTGGGAAGCAAGATTGTGATCAACTACACGGCTATACCGAAATCTTACACCCGTAAGAATTTTTGCGAACAGGGGGAAACGGCCCCACGCTACGTCACTGCCAAGCGATTTGGTTTCCGTAGAGTTCTGTTCACTTTAAATGATCCCAGGAAAAGCACCAAAACTCTGGTGCCGTCTCTGAAAGGTCCCTCCCTCGCTCCTCCTCCACCCCACCTCCGCTCTCTCTCTTCCTCTCCCTTCTCTCTCTCCCTCTCCTTTCTCTCTCCCTCTCCCTCACCTTTCTCTCTTCCTCTCCCTTGCCTTTCTCTCTCTTCCTCTCCCTCCACTCTCTCCCTTTGTTTTGTTTGGTGTACTCCATCAACTCCAAGCACTTCCTTTGAGAAAGACATAACCGACGAGTTTGCTTTGTTTGTTTTTGCTGTTGTTGTTATTTTCTCTAATTTATATATTTTGTTGTGGTTGTTGTTTTATCATGTTGTTGATGTTGTTGTTGATGATACATTCGATGTGATAACATGTTTGTTTGTCTTTACATTTTCTTTTACTTTTTCCTTGGTGATGGTGGTAGTGATAGCGTTGTTCTTATTGTTGGTGGTGGTGTTGCTAGAAGTAGAGGTGGTGGTGGTGGTGCTGCTGCTGCTACTGCTTCTAGAAGAGGTGGTGATGGTGGTGATGGTGGTGATGGTGGTTGTGGTGATGATGGTTATGGCAGTAGTAGTGTTATGATGGCGTTGTTGTTGTTGTTGTTGTTGGTGGTGGTGGTGGTGGCATTAGTGGATTGTTTGCTGTCTCTTTGAATCATCTTGTTTTCCCGAATAGAACAACCGTCACGGGTCGTCTCTTTCGCCTTCACCTCTTTGACACGCAACGCTTCCTCCTCCTCCTTCTCCATGTCGTCGTTGTAGGTTAAGGAAGAGGCGGAGGAGAACACGGCGCTGGAGGCGAAGAACGTTAGAGGACGTCAGTGTGTGTGTGTGTGTGCGTGCGCATGTGTGCGTGCCTATGTTTGTACCCAGAGATATATGTATGTGTATATGCATGCATGTCTGTATATAGGCACGTTATATGTACGCCTCTTATGTAAATGCATCAGTGTATGTGTACGCATTTGTGTGTATATCAATGTAAGTAAGCATATGTGTGTGTATACACACATGTATGTGTATATACTTATATTGACACTTGTATGCCTGTATGTGTATGTTTATGTATGTGTGAGTATGTATGCGTGTATCTGTGTGTGTGTGTGTATGTATGTGTGTACGCGCATGAAAGTGTGTGTGTGTGTCTGTGAGTGGGTGTGTATATTTGTATGTGTGTGTGTATATTTGTATGTGTGTGTGTATATTTGCGTGTGTGTATGTGTGTGTATATTTGTATGCATGTGTGTGTATTTGTATGTGTGTATATTTGTATGTGTGTGTGTGTATTTGTATGTGTGTGTATATTTGTATGTGTGTGTGTGTATTTGTATGTGTGTGTATATTTGTATGTGTGTGTGTGTGTGTGTGTGTATTTGTATGTGTGTGTATCTGTCAGGTATTACAGAACAGTTTCACTTCTTATCAGATTCAACAAGTTGACTTTTACTAATCAGTTCACCACTCTCCCCTCCTCTTCCCTCCCCTCATCCAAATTCTTTATCTGCAGAAGATAAAATGTTTGACCTGCCAGCAACAACGTTGAACGGGAAGAAGAAGAAAAAAAATGGATAAACTTGGTATTATATTTCACAACAGTAAATCTCAGTAATACATGGCTGTATTCTTATTTACCAATCTTTCCTCGGCAGACAATAATTTGGCTCACATGTCAAAACATACCGTCTGCCTTTACATTATTGTTAGTACAATGGACGCTCTTACGAAGAGAAGGGACTCCTACGTGATCAGTCGGTGCGATGGAAATACGAGCCAGAGCCCTCTCAAACCAAACCCAACTGATGGACATATGGGTTAATGGGTGATCTTTCGATACGAGTCCTGAATATCAGCCTTTCCCGTAAAAAGTGTCTTCGGCGATCTTTACCAAAGATCGGCCTTTTCCGTAAAAAGTGTTGGAGAGAAACAGGGAAACGACGTCATAAAAGCGAAAGACATACAGGGAGCGCGATTTATTTTGAAGGGTTTAGGGTTAGGGTTACGGAATTCGGTCCCTAACCGTAATCCTAACCCTAACACCCTAACCCTGACACTAAAACCGTAACACCGTAGTGGAGATCGTGCGGGTGTTACGGAAAAGGCCGATCTTTGGTAAACATCGCCGAAGACACTTTTTACGGTCGCAGTCCACTGACTGAAACGATTAAAAGATAAATGACAAAAGATAATGTCTAAATATGTTACAGCGACCAGCCGTGGGGCAAAAAGGCTAGTGTGGTTTAATTTGACCATATTATGAATTCTAATGAAAAACAAGCAATTAATTTGTTTTGTAAACTGTTAATTTTAATCTCAAATGGAAATTGCTATTTATTTTTAGTTCATCAATTAACTCTTTTAGACCTAAATTATTTCATTATTTGGAAAATTATTTTTGTGATTCAAAATAGCTCATGCAATAAATTATTATAACAGCTATATAAATCATTTGGCTTTAGAGTCTCTGAATATTATCGAACTAGAATCACAGATAACACTAGAGAAATGGCAGATGAGACTGCAAAGAACTATATGCGAAGAAAAAAAATCCATCCATCCAACCATCCATCTTCTCAACCCACTATTCCTGGAAGGGTCATGGGTATAGAGTCCTCAGGCATCTCCTCCATAGAGTTCTTTAAGAAGCAATTGTCGTTACAGTTTTCGGCTAGATTCCTAAGCGTGACCAGTTGAGGTTGTGCAACACGATTTTTGTCCTTGGATAGCAACTATTTATTTTCTATTTGCTTACCCCTAGAAAGTATAAAAAATGGCTAATATTTCCTTCAAAGTTTGCTTATTTTACATTTATTCAAACCCCAAAGAATTTCTCTCAACACATGGCTATGATGCTCCGCCACTACTCCTGCTCATAATTAGAGATGCACATACTGTCAGCCATTACGGGACATACTCAAGTGATTAACGTCAAGCAACCGACAAGCAAATCTGTAGTACCGAGCAGAATATTTGCTATTATGATATTTCTACATCAACAACTCAGCGCAGAAACAGTCTGAGATGTGATGGAAAATAGCTCCGTTTCAAAACATTGATGTCCAAGTCACAAAAGCAGAGTTTGAAGGAAATAGTAGACATTTCCTATGAATTCTAGATAAAAGCAAATAGGATATATATATATAGGTTAGTTGAGTTAGAGGTTAAAATAACCGTCTAAGGGATAGAAATATCCATTACACTACGGTATATTACCTATATTTAACCATGGACATACATATGTAAACATATTATGTTCATAAGTTATAGGAAAAGACAAGGATAAACGTGGGTTCATCAAGAATCAAAATTTAAAGAAAACTGAAAATCGACAAGTATTGATTGACAACTACTGACCTGCATCAACTGTTATTTATTTATTAATTCAAAGCAAATAGACTACATCCATCTAACAGCAGCTTTCAATGTTATATGGTATTGTCGTTGATATTCAAAATAGTTTACATATTTTTACACATTAATATTTTTACATATTTTGAATATCAATAGCGATACCATATAACAGTGAAAGCAGAAACAGCTGTTAGATGGATGCAGTATATTTGCTTTGAATTAATATATAACAATTGATGTAAGTCAATTGTTGTTAATCAATACTTCTCCATTTTCTGTTTTCTT
>NC_068998.1:46512377-46513701 GCF_001194135.2 Octopus bimaculoides
CAAAAACACAAAGGATTCTGCGGTACACGTGTTTCAAGCTTTATAGTTTTATAGTTGTTACATCAGTGTATAATTGACAAGATAAAGCTATCTTCAGCCGCAAATGTATGTATTCTCTCCCAAGAATTATATCACATAGGCGTTAAAGTAGGAAGAAAGATGAGATATAAGAGGTGAGGTTCCGTTTGGTATTTTGCATTGTACCATACCTCGTAGAATTCTTAATTTGATATATTTATACATAATTTTCTCGGTACTCCGGAATCCGTCCATACCTTGCCACAATTCAGTGTGTACACACACACATGTATTATTTCAAATGGTATGCAGTAGGGAGTGAGTATGACATTTGTTGGTATGGTGACAACTTTTATTTAGATACATATATGGTAGAGTTTTACCAATGTAATAAAGCGAAACTGAAAAAAAAACTTCGACAATCCGAGCGAGAGCGAACAAAAACTCCCCCCTCTCACGGGAGTGGTTAAATTTAAAAGTCAACAAGGGAAGTAAGTCTAATAAGATCAGTTGATTGAAATAATTCTTTCTGATATAGACTCAAGATTTGAAATTTGGGTGGAAGGTGTGTTCAACTCATTACATTGACCACAGTGCTTAACTGGTACTTATGTTATCGAGCCCGAAAGGACGAAAGACAAAGACGACCTCGGCGGAATTTGAACTCTCCCATGTATGTAATATAGTGAGTTGAACTAATTTGATTCATTAAGATAATCCAAGAAATAAGTAGGTAAAAACAACCTCAAAAGTTTTTAATTACTGATTTCAGACATAACGTATCTAGGAACACATTATCTGTTAACTTTTCCTTTTTTTTAAAAAAAAAGACAATAGAGTGACATATAGAGGGAGTATATTTAATTGCTATTTCTTGCAGGTTCAACGACCACATAGAACCCTTTCTGCCTTTCATTGTTGTTTCTGGTTGTGACAGGCTTCTTTCCAGTTTTATTTTTTTTCCTTTCTTATTTTGTTTCACTCAGAATGACTTCCACGTTCTTCTTGCGATATATATATATATATATATATTTGTGCGTGTGTATATATATATTTTTTCATACCATATGTTTTTTGTTCTACATCATCCCTCTAGTACCACCACGTAGGTACATTAGGAAGTTATACTGTATTACAACAATTACAAAGATTTGTTGAACTTAATGACATCTTTCAAAACCTCTCTGTCTATCTATCTATCTATCTACCTCTCGCTCGCTCTACTTACTGTCTCTCTATCAGTGGCGTGCGGTGACGTCCGAGGTTGGGCATGCAATGAATTTCTCCCCCCCCCCCGGCAATTTTT
>NC_068998.1:46513711-46514007 GCF_001194135.2 Octopus bimaculoides
ATTCCTACGATTTACATATGGGAGATTCTGAATATGCAATCACCCCCGTATGACCTAAAATAAGCAGGGAATAAAAAATGGCTCTGTAGAGATGAGCCTGAAATAAGTGTATTGTTTGTATTTTTCCCTCTCTTCGTAACGTCAGTACTTTCCCATCCTCATTCTCCCTTAAAAATGTCTAAAAATCATAAGTGAAATGGAGTAAAGATGAAATTGGATTCTGTTAATATTTTTGCATATTCGGAATCTCTGTTAAAGGGAGGAATCCGAAAAAATTTTTTCACAAAATTTCGTTT
>NC_068998.1:46514017-46518503 GCF_001194135.2 Octopus bimaculoides
GTTGGTTCAGCTGAATCAATTTGAAATGATTTAATAAAGAGAACACATTTAGTTACATTATATGGCCATGGTTTTAGATAGTTACGCTCTCGAAGACAAGTCAGGTGCTTTATCTTGCTACTTGTCAATTCCGGGAAAATTATTGATAATCAAGCAGACTGTTCTGAGACTTACTGAACTCCGTATATTAAAAGACTACGTCTCACGCACACACATTGAAAATACACGCATATACATGAATACACACACAATGAAAGACAGCGAAAATTCAACATTGCAAAATATGCAGCGCATACCTTGCTTACCTGAGACTGCACGCCCCTGCTCTCTATACTACCCATTCTTCCATCCCCCACTTCTATTTTGCTTTCTACTTCCTATCTACCTCTCTGTCATTCCTCCTGTCTCCCTCTCTCTCTCTCTATATATATATATATGTATATTCATTTCTATCTATCTATCTATCTATCTATCTATCTATCTCTCCTCTCCTTCCCGACTCACATTCTACTTCTGTCTCTCCTCTCCGACACATTACCTTTCACTCCACCGTACTTTCCTACATCAAACCATCCTCCAGCCACCACCACGTTTTTGTTTTCCTTTCCCTCTCTATCTCTCTCTCTTGTCTTCCTTTCCCTCTCTATTCCATCTGTCTCTTTCCCACATTCCCCTTCACATCTAACTATCTGCTTCACTATCTTCTCTTTCTCTCTCTCATTCATGTTTGTTGTCTTTCTCTCTACGGTCGTCTGACTCACTGGACCCTTTCAATCAGACATTCCTTCATAAAAACCAATAAACTTCAGGGTTTCCTTTTTAATCTTTTTGGTTTTGCATTTATTCTTTTACGCTTTCTTTCATTCCTTTCTTTCTCACCTACTTTTCCCTGCAATTCTTCTGTTTTCCCCCTCGTTCACGTCCTCTCTCTTCTTCTTTCATTCCCCCCACCCCCCTCTCTCTCTGACTACACACACGCGCGCGCAATCATGTACGGAACCACACATACAAGTACTAAGTACTTCATTTTTATTCAAGTACAAACTCGTGCACAAACACACGTACACACACACGCGCGTGCACGCACACACACACACACACACACTCTAGTACAGGTTCAGGAACATTCACAGACACACACACTCTCGTACAGGTTCAGGAACATTCACACACACACACACACACACACATACAGAGTCCAGTCATATTGGAGTGTCAAATGCGGTGGTTGTGTAGAACCGTTTAGGTTACGGTGCTTTACGTTGCTGAATTCAAATCCTGCCGCGGTCGACTTTTGCTTTTTGATCCATCCAATGTGGATAAAACAAACGAAGGCCACACCTTAAAGCAGTTATGGGCAACCTGTGACCGGCGAGACTTTCTGAATGATATGCCTAACAAAAAATTATCGGAAATATCTTTAGAAACGTGATCCGCCATTTGACGACTCTCGTGCGGCTCGCTGCTCGATAAAGGTTGCCCACGTCTGCCTTAAAGACTGACCTTCCTATTCGGGACTAGAAAATACTTACCTTCTCCCACCCCATTAATGACTACTAACTCCCAAGGCCGAATTAGACCCATAAAGGACCTAAGCACTTAAAATATTTTGGTGCCCCTTTCAAAATGAAACAAAACTGACAGAAAGATGGAAAATAATGTTCATTTTTGTATACTTCCACTTTATATCTGAAAAGTTTTCTCCTATTTTTTTTTTTTTTATATGCGAAGTCCTCACCTCAAATGCGAACACCAGATCCTCACTATGACACCATAAACACTTCGAAATTATATTTCCAATTATATAAACAACTTTGAATATCATTTTAATAAGTTTAAAGTGATTTCTTTTGTACCCTAAACCATTTACTATTCCTGTGGAGCCCCCTCCTTCCCTTGATGCCTTAAGCATATGCTTATTTTGTTTAATGGTTAATTCAGCGCTGCTAAACCTCAACAAAACTTAAATAGGACCCACACTAGAGTAATTCTCCTACATCTGGGATGATGACACTGATCTTAGACACACACACAAATACCATGGACTACATCCAAAAGAAGGTCATCCCAGCTGATTCACATGAAATCACTTATCAACACGCTCCAATCCCGGTTCACCGACAAGTTAGTCTCCTCTCTCTGCTTTTTACCACAATTACAATGGCCTCATCCAGAAGTGTAAAACGTGGTAAGGAGCATTTCCGAACAATACATTCGATCTACGAAGTTAAGACAGGCCCCCGAGATACAGACCTAAAGGTCAGGAATACTGTGGGGTCATATGCGGCCCAGTTTGATAAAAAAATTATTCAAATCTTATTTGATTTCTGATCTAATCGCTTGTGTCATAATGACTTGGATTATTTTGAGATCGGAATAAGATTTCTATCTTTTATCTTTTATATTTTCCTTGTTTTAGTCAACGGACTGCGGCCATGCTGAGGGCACTGCCCTGAAGGGCTTTAACCGAACAAATCGACCCTAGTACTTATTCTAGCGGTCTCTTTAGAGGTGGGGGACATAAACAAAACAAGACCTGTTGCCAAGCGGTGGAGACAAACACGAAGACGCAGATACACATACGTGTGTCTGTGTGTACATATATATATATATACGACTGGTCAACCCAAAGTGCCACATAGTGAGACTGAACGCGAAACCGTGTAGTTGGAAAGCAAACTACTTACCACACAGACTAGAAAAATAATATATATTTCGTTTCTTTCTCGGAGTAAAAATATAAATTTGCTTAATCACGGCTTAACTCAGTCAACTTTGACACAATATAATCCAAAGAAAATTCGTAAGAAGTCTGGTTCGAGGAGTCACATGTGTGAATGGATTAAACGTTATCCTTGACTTAGCTATGACATTCACAATTATTGTCAGCATTTGTGTTGCCCGTGCGAAGTATTTTTAATATACATAGTAATGCTATTGCTTCCGAAAAACTGGAAATAGACAAAACGGCTCGCAAACAAAACATGCAAAAAGTGTTTGTCATCAAGCAAGCCGTAATGAAATCAGTGCACCACTATCGAGCGAATACAAAATATAAAAATGTCAGGGTTGGGTCAAGTAAGTACAATACGAAAGCAGTAGGAGTACCAGAAGGTTATTATAAACACTCTGTTGTTTATAATAACCAATGAAACCCGGTTTATAATATCCAATGAAACATAACTCGACAAAGCCAGGCAAAAGAACCGGGGTCATTTGAAACTCGGGTCCAAGAGACAATCTTTGGCTGCGACTAAAACTGAAAAGCTAGGTAGATGTAATAGACTTCAGCTTTTATCGTTTGTCTTTTATCTAGACCTAATAGCAGCTAACCCTCAGGGCCATTGCGCCTCTACGTTAGTTTAATATATATATATATATATATAGAGAGAGAGAGAGAGATGGACACACGCTCACGCGCGCGTGTATGAGTATATTTGTGTGTTTGTCCCCACCCCCTCACCATCGCTTTACAACCGATGTTGGTGTGTTTACGTCCCCGTAACTTAGCGGTTCGGCAAAAGAGATCGATAGAATAAGTACTCGTGGGGTCCAGCTCGTATCCGAGCATTGGGTGGGTTCGTCAGTCTCCATCCAGTCTCCTCGGCAGATGTTTGTGCCGAATGTGACTTTGGAATCCAAGTCGGTGGTGAAAGAGTCGTGGGCAGAATTCGCACGGGATGGTCAGTGCGGGTCGAGTGTGTTGAAGACGCTCCTTTCTTCTCCTATGTTTTACTTCCTCATTCTGTTGTCTGTTCTGCTTGAAGAAGCTGGCTCCATTGCGGATAGCTATCCTCCAGGTTGTCCTCTCCATGGCAATCTGTTCCCATGAGGATGGCTGGATGTTTAGTTTGAGCCAGAGTCCGTTTGAACTGGTCTTTAAAACGGAATTTCGGGCCTCCTCTTGGTCTTGTTCCGATTGCAAGTTCCCCGTAGAGCATGATCGTTGAGAGACGAGAGGGCCCCATACACTGGACGCGACCTGCCCAGCGGAGACGATGGCGAAGAATGGTGGTTTCGGAGCTTGGTAGTGAGGCGCGGCGAAGAACTTCATTGTTGGTAATACGATCTTCCCATCGAATATTGAGGATTTGTCGTAGCTTGGGTTGCTGGAAGCTTGAAGTCACGGCGATACAGCGTCCAAGTCTCACAAGCGTAGAGAAGAGTTGACAGGACAATAGTATGGAAGACCATGATCTTTGTCCGGATGGTCAGTGCGTGATTGAGGAATACATGTTGGCTGAGTCTACCGAAGGCGGAGTGGGCCGCCCTGATCCGGTTCTCCACGTCCTTTTCACACGTGGAAGCGGGGGTCTTCGAAAGGATACTCCGAAGGTATGAGAAGAATTCAACTTCTTCTAGGGGGTTGGCCGTTGATGCTAATGTTCGTTAGTGGACTGTTCTGGCCTGGTGCAGGTTGGATCAGGGTTTTGGTCTTTAATATGTCTACCTGCATCCCGAAGCGTTCATAAGCCGCCTTTGATCA
>NC_068998.1:46519052-46523496 GCF_001194135.2 Octopus bimaculoides
ATATATATATATATATATATATATATATATATATATATATACATACGCATATCTCACATATGCATACATGTGCGCACACACACACATATACGTGCACACACATCACACTCACATACCATGGGTGTGTGTGTGTGTATTATATCAAACCTGAACCCTTTCTAATTATCATTCCACCCTTCACCCCTTCATCCACCCTCACCCCCTTCACCCCCCTCACCCAACACATGGCACCAGTCTTGTGGTAAGTGTGACGATAATGTTTATATTTATATAGAAAAGATTCATTTCACTAATTCTAACACACAAGTAGCCTTCAGTCTTTCATCTAACATGGTTACCGTGTTCATGCATGTCAGAGTGTGTATATGTGTGTGTGTGTGCATGTTTGTGTATTGTATTTATGTGTGAGTCTCTCTCTCTCTCTCTCTCTTTTTTTTCTCTGTATATATGACTATATATATATATATATGTGTGTATATTTCGAATTATATGTCCACGCACATGTACACATACGCACATACACACACACACACACACACACACACACACACACACACGAACACATACATATATAATTCCTTTTTTGTAGATCTTTCGCAAGACACTTGATGTGAATCCGAGTGTTGAAACATGTGACTGATTGTAGGAGGGTCATTATGCTAATAAACACACACACACACACTCTCTCTCTCTTACACACACACGCACATACATACACACGTAGACACTCTCATACGTACACACTCTCTCCTATAGATACGGGTTATAAGTTCACCTATTTATTAATCAGTGTCTCTAAGTCTTTCGTCACACTTATGTAACCTTCCTAATGAGTTTCCTTTAATTTGGCTTTCTTTTTATCTTCTATCTTTTCCCTGTTCAAGTCATTAGTATGCGGCCACACTGGGGCACCGCCTTGAAGAACTTTACTCGAACGAATCAACCCCAATACCTATTTTTTTTAAAGGCTGGTACTTATTCCATAGATCTCTTTTTGCCCATCCTCTAAGTTACGGGGACGTAATCACCAGTTGTCAAGCAGTGGTGGAGGACAAAGAAACACACACACACACACACATCAGTAGTGACTCCGACACACGGGTTATTTGGGCTTAGCCCGAGAATAAATTTAGTAAAGTGAACGTGTATTTACAAATTGATTTAATTTTGGTAATTTTTCAGATTAACACCCGCACGATCTTCACTAGAGTGTTAGGGTTAGGGTGTTAGGGTCAGGGTTAGGGTTTAGGGTTAGGGTTAGAGTTAGGGTTACGATTAAGCTTAGGGACGGAATTCCCTAACCTTAACCCTAAAACCGTAACTATAACCCTAAAACTAACCTTAAAACCCTAACCCTGACCCTAAAACCCCAACCCTAACACCCTAGTGAAAATCTTGCGGATGTTAATCTGAAAATTTATCTTAATTTCTGCTAGCATTGACTTCAAGTATGTAATTGCAGCCAATAGCTGGGGCTCCCTTTATTGAGCCTGGTCACAGTTCGTCTACTTTTCGTTCAATGCCAGGCGGTGTCTTAGAAGTGCCCTACGTCAGAAAATATCATTCGTAGCAGACGTTCTCTCGATATCGTTCACAGGTGACTCGGTCTCAGAAGTTACAGTATATGAAAGTGATTACCTAACTTTTGTTCTTTTGTCAATTATATATCATCAGAGAGAGAGAGAGACAGAGAGAGACAGAGAGAGAGAGTTCTAAAGAATTAATGTAGGCTACTTAACTATTTTATGAAAGCAGAGTCTTTAATAAAAATGGTAAACCGACATTAGAACAGAAACCGTTTTCAGTGTTTCATACTGCGTGAAAGAGCATAAAGAGACTGTTTATGTGGTTAGATTACAAAAAATAGTCGCTTTTATATCTCATACTTGTTGTCGCTTGTATTTTAGTGAAAGTTTATGAGTAAGAAGCAGCTATTGATGAATAAATAATGTTTTTAATGCTTCGAATAAACTCAGGGGATCTAGTGTATATTGTCTAATAAAGGTAAGAAGTTTCACAATTTACTACATCAATTTATTCTTGGCATGTCTCGTGTGTGTGTGTGTGTGTGTGTGTGTGTGTGCGTGTATGAGAGAGAGAGAGAGAGAGAGAGAGAGAGAGAGTGACTTTAGAGGGATATATTATCCGGGTGAATACCATGGTAGCTCTCAGTTATGTTCCATGTTACGGCTATCCGCATCGATTAGTATTTGACGTCTATGACTACTAGGTGTTGTCATTCACGCTTAGGTAATTCCGTCTTCTCTTCACTGGATTGTAATATTATTTGGAGTGTATATAAGCAATAATTATAACGATAGATGTACCAGTCTCCATATTCTTTACCGTTTCTGGCCGGTTATCCGTCCTCAGTGTGAAACAATCACCAGCTAGTGATGAAAGCTCTCTCCACTTGCAAACACTATATATCCTTTAAGCGACGCACAGAAACCTAAGTCTGTGAGTATCACATAGAGACGGGAGCGATAACCTCCCTCGCAAATGCTATATGGACACAAACTGTGTGTCAATAGACAGCTGGAAAAAATGTTTTCCTGGGGCTAAAACAGCAGTAACATCATTTTGAAATAATAGGCATAAACTATTGTGCGATGAGGATTTAGAATTTATTTCTTCACGTTCACACATGCACAGGTACCTACTTAAAAATCTTGAATCTTTATATTCCATTCGCTTCTTTCACATGCCCTCATATATATATGCATATATATATATATATATATATAATACAAAAATGGGACAAGAACGCAAAACATCCAGACAGTCAGGTGATACAAAAAAGGGACAACAGAACATCCAGATAGACGATACAAAGAAAACAAGGACGGGTCATTCAGAGTTTTCTATCCTCAGTCGAGTTCCAGAGTATCCTTGCAATTTCGGCTGGTTATACTCGAGATTGCACCAATCTGGTCAGCCCCAAGGAAAAAATAAGCTAAGAGCATTAGATTCCTTGGAAGTAAGCAGCGAATGTATACGAAAACAAGGACGGAAAAAAACAGAGAAATGTTACACAAATACAAATAACAGGACATAACAACAGATGTCTTTCGACTAAGGACGAATTAAATTAAGCTGGCGTGTGTGGAAGTAAAGCCTTATGGCAGGGACATAAGATTTGACAGGCACAGGGAGGAATATAGATGTTGCACGGATGGTAACACATACATATGTATATATAGATCTATTCGGTATTTTAAGCAGTTAATAATAGACGATTATAATTAATCTCTGTGGCGAGTTAAACAGAGCTCTCAGTTATAAATGAAGTCTCAACATAGGACTGAAACCAGTACAGTGGATTCCCCTTTATCTCACCATGGAAATATTGTATACAAAAGTAAAAAAGATTTCTGCATCTGTCTATTGCATGGTGTTGGAGAAAATCCATATATTCTGTAATATAGACTAAGATACCAACTTACCTACCTACCTATTTATCTACCTACCTAACAAGCTATCTACCAACCTATTTACTATTTACCTGCCTAATAACCTATTTACCTAATTACCTACCTACGTATTTACCTACCAACCTACTTACCTATCTACCGACCCACATTATCTTTTTATCTACCTACGGTTCCCCCTACCTAATTACATACCTATCTATCTACCAAGCTATCTACCAACCTACTTACGTATCTATCTACCTACATTATCTATTTACCTACCTACCGTTCCACCTACCTAATAAACTATTTACCTACCTACCTACCTACCTACCTACCTACCTATCTACCTACACACACACACAAACTACGTCCGTATCTACCAACCTACCTCTCCGCCCACCTACGTATCCATATCAATTGCAGCTTGTGGTTAGTCGATAAGAGTTAAATCCACGCTATTACCTGAGTAAACACCTTAAGTGAATCATTACAGGTATGTTCCTCTTCATTTACTAATTCATACATAACAAATGATGGTAAATTGGTTTCTCTTTGTTCGTAAAGAATACTGTTGTTGTTGTCGATAATTCTGTCGCTATTGTTGTTGTTACAGATGCTGTTATTGATGTTGTTGTTTTTGTTGTTTGTCTATAAAGGTTGTCTTTCGTGATGATGATAGTGCTGCTGCTGCAGGTGATGGTAGGACTAGCGATGATGATGATGGTGGTGGTAGTGGTGGTGGCGGCGGTGACGATGGTGATAACGATGATAGTGGTGGTGGCGGTGGAGATGGTGGTGGAGGAGGAGGAGATGGTTGTAGTGGTAGTGGCGTGGTGGAGATGGCTGTGGTTGTGATTGTGGTAGTTGATGATGATAGCAGTGTTGCGGAGTATCCAGCCATCAACCACAAAAGCCCTCACCTAATACAATAATAATAAACCCACAGAAAGACTGTGGACGCCATTGTCTGAACTGTCGTCTGTTTATCTTTGGCGTCTGATTATATTGACTGAAGAGGTAGTGAGTGG
>NC_068998.1:46523506-46526208 GCF_001194135.2 Octopus bimaculoides
GATGATAGCAGTGTTGCGGAGTATCCAGCCATCAACCACAAAAGCCCTCACCTAATACAATAATAATAAACCCACAGAAAGACTGTGGACGCCATTGTCTGAACTGTCGTCTGTTTATCTTTGGCGTCTGATTATATTGACTGAAGAGGTAGTGAGTGGAGGTGGGAGGAGAGAAACCGAGGACGGAGATAGCTAAAGGAGTGAGTGAGAACGTGGTAAAATGAGAGAGAATAATAATAAATAGAGAGAGAGAGAGAGAGAGGAGAAAGTTGATAAAGGAATAGTGAGAAAGAGAGGGAGGGAGGGAGAAGTTTGAGAAAGAGTAAGGAATAAAAAGAGAGTGAAGAAGGGAAGAAGGAGTAGACATAGAGAAGCAGAAGAAATAAAGAGGGCGGTTATTGTTTTTTATTTTTGGATTCGAAAGTGATGTTCCATGATGTTTATGGTAGTCACTCAGAATCCAGAAAAAAGGTCACAGAAAAAAGTCACTGGCAAAATAGTCACGGAAAAAAAGTCAGAAGAAAAGACGCAGAAAAAAGCCAATGAAAAAGGTCTTGTGAAACAAGACTGTGACAGAGTTGCTTGGTGGCGTCGGCTGGAATATTTGTCTTAGTCATCCAACATTAAAAATACTGAATATCCATGCAATGCCACCACACTATGTAAAGGTTTTTCTAATCTGTACATATCGTGTATTGTCAATAATTGACCGACTTAAATTTTTTGTTTCATTGACTTATTTTGCTTAAGAATTTGAATAAAATGTTGCTTTTTTTTTCTTCACATATATAATGCCACCTTTTATAAATTGCGTATAGTTCATTGACTGTTAGTTAACTGATTAAAAATTGTTTGCTTTATTACTTGTTTATAGTATTTACATAACATGTAACTATTTCCTAGCAAAATTGTAACTTTTTTCTTTGAGCTTTTTCTGAACCCCGTCTGTCTGGTGATGTGTATGCAATCAGATTTGAACCTTTGAAGAGAAAACTGTATTGGAAGGAATTCCGAGATTATTTCAATACCAGGGAGAAATGCAGAAGAATAACAAAGATAGACGAATGGGACAGTGCTACCCATCATCACGCGCTGTAGGTGTGAAAGAGTGAAGGCGCATGGCTTCGTGGTTAGAGTATTCGGCTCACGAACATAAGATTGTGAGTTCGATTCTTGGCGGCGAATTGTGTCCTCGAGCAGGGCAATTTATTTCACATGGTTCCAGTCCATTCGGCTGATAAAAATGAGCATGAGTAGTACCCGTATTTCAAAGGGCCAGCCTTGTCACACTCAGTGTCACGCTGAATCTCCTTGAGAAGTACGTTAAGGGTACGCATGTTTTCAGAGTGCTCAGCCATTTGTACATTAATTTCACGAGCAGCCTGTTCTGTTGATCAGATTTACTGAAACGCTCATCATTGTAACCGACGGAGTACCAGTTTAGTTTAGGTGTGAAAGGACCCAAAATGCTCTCCTGTTTATCATGCTTGTTAATAAAGACATTACCATATTTTCCCGCAAGTTGAATTTTTCAGACCAAAATTTACAGCCTAAAAAGGGAGGTCGATTTATACATCAAGATAACTTTTGAGGACCAAATGTTTTATGTGAAATGCAACAGGATTTAGAAAGATAGTGACGATGTTTGAATGTTTGCACTACATGTTGACACTATTATTGTCGACTTGTGTGCCGGAAAATACGGTAATTAAAGCGGCGAAACCATTGCCTTTGCTCGTGGGCGCTGAGAAACCTCGCAACATTACTGTGGCTGTGAAAAATGCTTAGCGGCATTTCGTTCCGGGTTCAAATTCCGTCGAGGTCGACTTTGCCTTTCATACTTTCGGGATCGATAAACTAAGTACCAGTGAAACTGGGGTTGATGTAATCGGCTATCCCCCTTCCCTCAAGTTCCAGGGCTTGTGCTTATAGTAGAAAGGATTATTTATTATTATTATTATTGAGTGAGAGAGCAATGCATGTCATCAAAGTAACACTGGGGTACAAATATACAAAGACCAATAGACCTATCATGACTATCCGTCTGGAAAAAATGCTTACCGGTATTTCGCCCGTCGCTACGTCCTGAGCGCAAATTCCGCCGAGGTCGACTTTACCTTTTATCCTTTCGGGGTCGATAAAGTAAGTACCAGTCAAACACTGGGGTTGATGTAATCGACTTAGCCCCCTCCCCTAAAACTGCTGCCCTTGTGATAAAATTTGAAACCTAACATCTGTTGCATCACCTCAATTATTTGAAGAAACGAGGTCGTGAAAGATTACATATTTTCGAAAGTGGGTCTCGATAGTAAAAAAAGGTTGAGAACTTCTATTGAGAAGGGCCCCTACCCAGCCATTTCGTTAGATCGCCTCTGGCAATGAGAGTTTGCTTGCTACGATAGAATGTCAGAGATTGAAAAGTCTGGAGACGAAAATAGAATTAGAATCTTGTAAAGCCATTGAAACGGGACATATCGTCTGCTCCCTTCCATATTGTTTGTTGGTGAGTTGGGTACATTGTCGTGTCTGGTTAGCATATATTATTAACCTTAAAACTCTTTTTTTGACATACTGTAACCTTTCCTTTATCTAGCATTCGGAGAAAGGGGGATTTATTCTTTGAATCATTTCCCCACTCTCTCCCATACATAGAACCACCTTATATATATATATATATATATATATATATATATATATATATA
>NC_068998.1:46526218-46527214 GCF_001194135.2 Octopus bimaculoides
GCGCGCGCGCACACAGACAAATATATACATACATACATACATACATACGTACATACACACACGAGACACCTACGTATGTATATTCGTATATCATATTCATAGACATATAAATGCATAAAATATACACATATTTTCGCATATGCGTATATGTACTTGGATGTGTGTGTGTGTGTGTGTGTGTGTGTGTGTGTGTGTGTGTGTGCGTGCGTGAGAGAGAGAGAGAGTCTCGTTGTGTGTCTACCTGTCTATTTCTCAAAATAAGCTATGTCGACACTATCAGGGACCGCAGGATTGTAATTAAGTGGACTGATCGTTCTAGACTATGTGTCGCCTGCCTCGCTTCTACAATTGTGGTCAGTTTTGAGTGTCAAACACGCACGCACACACATACACCCACATACACACATAAACACACACACACACATATAGATATATTTAAATACATGCATTTATAGGGCTCAATTAAAACAAACATACAGTCATACAAGTACAGGCGTATACATACATATAGACATACATGCATACACGGCGCAGCTACGAATCTGTATTTAGAAGTTTACTTCTAAACCATATGGTTCCGAGTTCGGTTCCACTACACGCAAGCTTGGGCAAGTGTCTTCTACTATAGCCACGGGTCGACCAAACCCTTGTGAGTGGATTTAGTAGACGGAAACCGAAAGAAGCCCGTTGCATGTGTGTGTGTGCGTGCGTACGTGTCTTTGGGTTTGTATTTGTCTTCCACCAACGCTCGACAACCCAGTGTTGTTTTGTTTACGTCCTCGTATTTTACAGAATACGTACCAAGTTTTAAATAAAATAAGTAGTGAGGTTGATTTGTTTGACTAAACCCTCTCAAATCGTTGACCCAGCATGGTCGCAGTCCAGCGACTGAAACAAGAATTTTTTGTTGTTTATGTTTTGTGACGTCCTGTGCCCACATATGCATATGTATATACGTATATATATAAGTATGTACGTATACGTATATATATATAT
>NC_068998.1:46528037-46531190 GCF_001194135.2 Octopus bimaculoides
TATATATATATATATATATATATATATATATGTATATATACACTGCTCCAGCATGGCTGCAGTCAAATGACTGAAACAGGTAAAAGCATACACACACACACACACACACACTCAATGTCCCATCTACAAATATTTATCAGTCTCTGAGAGCACCACACCTTCGTATCAGTCACTGCCTCCTCCTTCTCTCCTTCCTCACAACTCAGTACCCCTGACCTCAACCCTGAGGTTAGGTCACCAAATTCTGATGTCAAGGGACACACGTCCCAAGGTAACACTATACTTCCTGTTTCAAAGGGTATCATGTTATCCTGATCTGGATTAACTTTTACAAAAAAGAAAGGAATCTGTTAATCAACCAAAACAGGTTACAGGTCACAACAGGTAACATATTTCATCATCATCATTTGCACAGTTCTGGCACCACTGCCATCACCCTCACCACACCACCTCCACTAGCACAACAACTGTCATTATCACCACCACCATCACTACTGCTGCGCCCCACCTCTTTCCAGCGCTGAGAGAGAGAGAGGGAGAGAGAGAGAGAGAGAGAGAGAGAGAGAAAGAGAGAGAAAGAGAGAGAGAGAGAGAGAGAGAGAGAGAGAGAGAGAGAGGGAGAGAGAGAGATAAAGAGGGAGAGAACTGTTTCTGTGACACCATCTTTGCTAAATTAAAGACGCGCACGTTCTTGAAGATAGATAGATGGATGGATGGATGGACGGACGGGTAGGTAGATAAAGATAGACAGCCAGCCAACCAACTGGACAGCCAAACAGACACATAGATAGATAGATAGTCAGACAGATAGACAATCAGCCAGCCAGCCAACCAGACATCCGGGCAGATACAGACAGATAGATAGATAGATAGATAAGATGGATAGATAGACAAATTAGATAGATAGATAGATAAGTAGATAGATAGACAGATAAGATAGATAGATAGATAGATAGATAGATAGATGGATGGATGGATGGATAATCTTGCTATCTACCGCGTCTATCGGTGTCTTTTGTCCATCCATCAGTCCATGTTTCTAGTTTTTTTCTCTCCCCAGATATAAAGTGCAGAAAGATGTTTTGGCCCCCATATTACCGTGGTTGGTTGGTTAGATGGTTGGTCAAACAAGATGGCTTCCATGGCTAGAACAATTGACTGGAATTTGATACTAGTTCTGCTTGAATGCAGGCAGGTGCGCAGTGGGGGAGGGATGAGAAGGGCTGAGATGGTGGCACAGTGGGTGGGGTGCCAATAGTGAGAGTAATGCGTTGTGGTGGAGTGGAAGGTAGGAGTGTGGGGTTCAGATGAAACACTAGTTGGTCTATAATAAAGGAAAATCATAGTGGTGAGGCATGGTTGGATTGGGAAAAGTACATGGTCTTATAGTCCTTTAATTTGTTGGGTCCGAGTTCCAATACCAGCAAAGTTGAGTGTACTTTCCATCCTTCTGGGGTTCAATAAATTAAATACCAGTTATATACTAGGGTTTATGTAATATCTACAACACTACTACAAACCACTAGCATAGCTGGGGGTCTGGGCGGTAAGGGGTGGTCCACCCCGGGTGACACTTTTAAAGGATCAGTACTTTTGGGTCTGCTGTAGGCAATGTGATTTTTTGTGGGGTCTGGGCAGCAAACGGAAGGGCCATCCTGGGCAGCACATACTCTAGCTATGCTAGTGTTACTAACAACTACTAGTCAAAGAATGCGGTGTCTCTATGTAGTCACACGACCTGCTAGAAACAGCAGTCAAATCTCAAAAGAAGGAAACTTTAGATAATAAGGATACATATTAGATTAATGCAATTGTAAATATTCCATGTTCTATTCAACAGTTATATATACATTTGCCAAGCATCAGCATATTCAATAAAACACAGTTTTATGTGGTGGTGTTTAGAGAGTATATATATATATAGTCATGTTCTGTTCGATACACTGATGTTTAGAGAGTATGTGTAGCCATGACAACAGCAGCTGTGGGGATTGTGGTGGTGACGGTGGCAATGGTGGTGGTGATGGTGGCAATGATGGTGGTGATGGTGGCAATGATGATGATGATGATGATGATGACAACAATGATGATGATGATGATGATGATGATGATGTTCAGCTAGAACAGCACAGTTAGCAATCACTGATTTGCAAGCTTTCTCTGTAGCTGAAATAGAATTTTCTGTCATCAGCCCATTCCTCAAGTTTTTTCTGTACCTGATGAATTAGAAATATTTCACATCAACTCCAGCAGGCATTGCCAACAATAACCAAGAGGGAACTAAAGGAAACAGCCCCAACAAACCAAGAACAATGACATACTTTGGGAACCTTAATGGATGCCATACAGAGAAACAATTCAAGTTTTAAAATTTCTTTTTTTTTAAATGTCCTCGCTGTTCCGGAAAGACATATTTTAATCAACCATTTATTGTGTATATGGAAGTATGTTTAGATCAACCAGTTCTTAGTGTTGTGTCTTTAGAACTGGTTGTATTGTTCTACAGAAGTGGTTTTACAACTCTCGTTCGACTTTTTCATATTCCATTTTCCATTGACAAGGTCTAATGTTGGCCATTTTGATGTCAACAGTAACAAGAAACCACAACACTAGTTTCAACTGTCGGAATGAAACTCCAGAAATGTCAACGTATGTGTATGATGCTGTTGGTTGCATATATTCTTTTCCTTTTATTCTCTTGTTTCAGTCATTTTGACTGTGGCCATGCTGGAGCACCACCTTTAGTTGAGCAAATCGACCCCAGGACTTATTCTTTGTAAGCCTAATACTTATTCTATCTGTCTCTTTGCCAAACTGGTAAGTTATGGAGACGTAAACATACCAACATTGGTTGTCAAGCAATGGTGAGGGGACAAACACAGACACACAAATACATACATACATATACACACAAACAAACACACACACACACACACACACACACATATATATATATATATATATATATATATACATATATGATGGCCTTCTTTCAGTTTCCGTCTACCAAATCCACTCACAAGGCTTTGGTCGGCCTGAGGCTATAGTAGAAGACACTTGCACCCAAAGTACCATGCAGTGGGACTGAACCCAGAACCATGTGGTTGTGAAGCAAGCTTCTTACCACACACACATATATATCTATATATACAT
>NC_068998.1:46531857-46532760 GCF_001194135.2 Octopus bimaculoides
ATATATATATATATATATATATATATATATATATATATATACATGTATGTATGTATATACAATATATATATTCGAGGTAAAACTGTTTTAGCAATTATGGCTTAGCAAAGTAGGTCAGGCCATTGTGTTTTGAAGAGATAATGTATGCCTTTGTGCGGTGGGGAAGGCAAAGGAGTAAGTGTGTGTAAGTCTATGGATAACAGAGTGTTATATACGAGGGGAAGTCAAAACTTATCCCCACTTTCACTATAACAAATCTTTATTATCGTCACACTTCTTTCTGCATATGCGTGCATATTGTCGGTACTATTGTGGTCACATAATCGAAGTCTGAGCTCCATCGTGCCATTTTTCTTTCTGGCTTTACAGTGTAAGCATGGTCGTTCCACGAGCAATGTGCACCAAAGGAGAACAAAGAGCAGTGATCCGATTTCTCTGGTCAGAAGGTGTGTCAGGTGTTGGAATTCATCAGAGGCTTTTGGCACAATATGGGGATTGTGCATCACCACCTAGAAGTGTGTTTGAGTGGATCAAGGAATTTAAAAGTAGCTGGACGAGCATGACATATGAAGAAGGGGCAGGACACCTGTCAGCCTCCACCACTGATGAGAAGATTCAGCAAGCTCGAGAGATGGCAATGGTAGACCGGTTCACTATCACCATCTCATGAATCACTGCTCTTTGTTCTCCTTCGGTGCACATTGCTAGTGGAACGACCATGCTTGCACTTTAAAGTCAGGTGACCACAATAGTACGAAATATAAGCATGCATGTGCAGAAGGCAGTGTGACAATAATAAAGATATGTTATAACAAGAGTGCAGATGTATGCATATATTGTATATGTGTGTTTCAGTATGGGAAACAATATTTGTGGTGTGTGTGTTTGTATGTGTGTGTGTGT
>NC_068998.1:46532770-46533589 GCF_001194135.2 Octopus bimaculoides
TGATGATGATGATATATATATATATATTAAAATATATACAAATGTGTATGAGTATGTGTGAGTAGGCATATGCATATATACATGTGCCCGTGTGTGTATATGTGTGTTTCAGTATGGGAAACAATATTTGTGGTGTGTGTGTTTGTATGTGTGTGTGTGTGTATTATCAATCATTTGTCTGTGAATGCAATACTAGATTTGAAACTCTTGGACTGGTTAAACGCCAAACACAGGATGTGTGTGTGTGTGTGTGTGAGTAGGCGTATGTGTATATACATGTGCCTGTATTTGTGACTGTGTATATGTGTGTTTCAGTATGAGAAACAATATCTCTGGTATGTGTGTGTGCGTGTATGTGTGTTTGCAAACATACATATGAGTGTATATGTGTATATACATGTGTAAATTTGTGTTCTCTTATATATGTATGAGTGAATCATCGTTGCTTAACCCTAGGGTAGCTTCTAATCATGCAAACTAATGATCAAAGCTTTTCCATTTGTGACCATCTCATCTTTTTGTTTTATTTTCAATCTCCTGGATGCGATTTAAGGGCGACTTCACTGCTCCTCCTAGCAGATCGATCGGTCACATACAGGTTTTCTCATTGGCTCATTTGTGAACAGTACAAATGTCTGTGCATATGTATGTATGACAGAAAGTGTAAAAGAATATGTGTGTAGGTGTGTGGATGTTTGTACATGTATGTCTGTGGGTGTGTGTCTGTGTGTGTATGTGCGTGGATGTGTGTGTGTGTGTATATATATATATGCATATATTTGTACATCTGTTTGTGTGTACATCTGTTCATGTGTACAT
>NC_068998.1:46536819-46537731 GCF_001194135.2 Octopus bimaculoides
TATATATATATATATATATATATATTAGGGTGTTCAGAAAGTAATTACATTTTTTTCATGCACTGTGAAATATGAGTCAACCAATCGGGTCAGAGCCAGGGTCGAATGGGTGGGGAACTGTTTCAAGATAGTATATCATCTCTTCTATCCGGCAGTGTGTCATTCATAGTTGTTTCCGTAATTAACTCCATCAAAGATAAGAACTTTTATGAAACAACATATTCGCTATTGCTTACTGTATGAATTTCAAAATAAAAGTGCTGGTACAGAAGCAATGGAAACCATTTGTGAAGAAGTGTATCCGGAGGCAACAAAAGCTCGTACATGTCAGCTGTGGTTTAAAAAGGTTTAAGTATGGCAATTGTGACATATCTAACAAGCCTCATTCTGGAAGATGACCCATTCTGAATGGCGACCCTTTGAATGAGACTATTGTATCAAGTCCAAATTGAAGCACCAGAGATTTGGCGCAAAGACTTAATGTATCATATTCAACTATCCACAAACATCTCAAGCAAATTGGGAAAACAAGCAAAGAGGGAATTTAGGTTCCACATGAACTTACACTTGAGAACCAAACATAATGTTCCACCATCTGCAACAGTCTTCAAACCAGGAATATCAACCTGTAATTTCTGCAGCACGTTGTTACAGGTGATGAAAAATGGGTTTTACATCGCAACAGAAAATGAAAAGAACAATGGTCATCACGTAATGAGAGGCCAGTGCCAACACCGAAACCAGAATCTCCATCCATAAAAATCCTTGGTCTGTGTTTGGTGGGACATGAAAGTTATCATCCATTACCAGCTACTAGAACATGGAAGAATCATCAATGCAGAAGTCCATTGCCAACAACTTGATTGTGTAAATGAAAAATACCCTAATATATACATACACACACATATATAT
>NC_068998.1:46538116-46541981 GCF_001194135.2 Octopus bimaculoides
GAGAAAAGAGAAGTTGAAAATTTACTGGGATTTGTTTAGATTTTTTTTATTTCAACTTTCTATCTCAACTTTTGAAAAATCAAAAAAATCTGTGAAACTGGTTGTCTTTAATAATTTAAAAATAAAAAATCTAAACGAACCTCAGTGCATTTTCAACCCCCCCTCTCTCTCTCTCTCTATATATATATATATTAATGTCTGTGTGTGCATGTGTAAGTATATATATGTATGTGAGTGTGTACAGAAGAAACAAAAATGAAAAGCGACCAGAAAACACATTATACAGCTAAAGAATTGTTAAATGCTTCTGTTAAAATCTTCTTATAGTCTCCAGTAATTGGAAAATCTCTTTTATGATTGGCAGATTCTTGAAAATAAATGGAATGGAATAATTGTCAAGTGCTGAGTGCTTCCAATCATGCATGCATACATACATACATACATACATACATACACAAGCAGCAGGAGCAGCATTTAATGTGTTTTCCATGCTAGCATGTGTTGAATGGTTTGACAGGAGCTAAGTTGCACCAGGCTTAAATTGTTTGTTTTTAGCAAGGCTTCTATGGCTGGATGCCCTTCCTAAAGCCAACTACTTTACAGAGTCTACTGGGTGTTTTTTATGTGGGACTGGCACGTTTGTGTATGTGTATATACACTCATACACATACATACGCACATACACACATATGTACATACATATTTATGTATAGGCGCAGGCATGACTGTATGGTAAGAAGTTTGCTTCCCAACCACATGGTTCTGGGTTCGGTTCCACTGTATGGTACGTTGGGCAATTATCTTCTGCTATAGCCTTGGGCCAACCAAAGTACCAAAGTCTTGTGAGTGGATTTGGTAAACAGAAACTGAAAGAAACCCAATGTATATAGACATATATATATGTGTGTGTGTGTGTGTGTGTGTGTGTGTGTGTGTGTGTATCATGTATGTATGTATAGATGTATATATTTGTGTGTTTGTGTCTGTGTCTGTGTTTGTCTCCCCTGGCATTGCTTGACAACTGATGTTGGTGTGTTTATGTTCCTGTAATTTAGCGGTTTAGCAAAAGTGACCAACAGAATAAGTGCTAGGCTTACGAAGAATAAGTCCTGGGGTCAATTTGTTCGACTAAAACCCCTTAAGGTGGTGCCCCAGCATGGTCACAGTCAAATGACTGAAACAAGTAAAATAATAAAAGAATAAACATTCATGATAGTTTGTTCTGACAACCCGTAACTGCTATCTTACCTTTTTCCCAAATACTTCTGCCCACCCATTCTTGAATAAATGTGGGGTTCTCCACAGCAAGACACCTTTGCTTGTCCCTACCATAAGATTTCCTCTCCACCCTCTCAAATACTCCTCTCACTTAGTCAAAAGGACTTTTCCCCTTTCCTCTTTTCTTTTTCTTTCCTGTTCTGCAAGCTACTTAGCAACCCCACTGGTGCTGATGTCAAGTAAAAGGTGCCCAGTACACACTGTGAAGTGGTTAGCATTAAGAAGGACATCCAGCCATACAAAACCATGTCAAAACTGAACATGGAGCATGGAGCATGATGCAGCCTTGTGACTCACCAGATCCTGTCAAACCATCCGACCACATGTCTGGTAAGTTCACCATTGTCAATTCATTGCAGGTAAAGTTCACCATTATCAATTCATTACAGGGATATTTCACTATCATAAATTCATTACAAGGAAAGTTCACCATCATTGATTCATTGCAGGCAAAGTTCACCATTATCCATTCATTGTTTTGTTTTGTCAATAAAATAGTTTTTTTTATTATTAATGGTGAGATACTGTGGATATATTTTCTCAGTAGACTTTTCTTGTGATAAACATTCTTCACAGTGAACTTTCATCACGGTGAATTAATGGCAGTGAAATTACTCGTAATCATCGAATCCATATGAGCATGGAAAACAAAAGAGGTAGAGAGAGAAAGCAATACACTAGATGTTTATTATACTTTTACTTTCATTTTCTTTTTATTTTCCATTTTGTTTATTCTGCCCTGTCTGTCTGACACTTGTATATCTAAGTGTATCTGTACATAAGAATGTAAGTGTATGTATATCTGTATGCCTCTGTGTGTGAGGTTGTGTATACATACATATTTATTTATATTTACTTATATATATGTATGCATGTGTGTATATGTGTATATATGTGTGTGTATGTATGTATGTATGTGTCTATCTATCTATCTATCTTTGTAACTATATCTATATACATACTTACATATATACTTTACATATATATCAGATTAAAATGGATTAAAAAAACTGAGTGATTTCCTCAGTCAGCTCTTCTGCAAATACTGCCAAGCATAACACACAGAAACGGAGAGTTCTCACTGAAGGAAACCATTCGATACAAACTGAAATTCCAAGGATAATTTATTGATCACAGACCATAATACAATAAGTCCAAGAATGGAAATTATGGCATTACATTTATATACTCCATTACAATGGTTTCAATAGCACGTGGTCTAAGCAACTATATATCATAATTTTCCAAGTGTCATTTGTATTGCCTGATTGATCTTTGTCTAATGAGATGAACATAGATCACATATAATATGTTGTAAGATCACGTAATCGTTATTTGTATTTATGATGTATGTGAACCATGCACTGTTGAGACAATCATAATGAAGCTATAAATGCAATGCTGTTGTGTGTGTGTGTGTATACATGCACATAAGTGGGTGCTGAAAAGTTCCTGGCTTTATGGGTGTTGCGAGAGGCCTGGTTGGCGGCCCAACATTCAGAGTTCTTTTACAAAGTTTAGAGAAACTGAAGCACTGAAGTGTGAATCTGAGAGGGGGATATGTTGAATAAAATCATAATTAACTGAGCCTCCTGTAATTTCTTTTACCCATAGGCAGGAACTTTTCAGCATCCCCCTCATATATATATATATATATATATATATATATTAATAGTTATCGCCAAGCCAACATGGCAGTCCCAAAATTAGGACGAAAGCTGCCGTGAATTAGCTCCAAGAAGCCATCGCCTCTAGCTAGCTATGTGACACACGAAACCAGCAAGGGGAAACTTCTGACCTCCCCTGTTCGAAGGTTATAAAGGACACAGGTTTCGTGTGTCACATAGCTAGCTAGAGGCGATGGCTTCTTGGAGCTAATTCACGGCAGCTTTCGTCCTAATTTTGGGACTGCCATGTTGGCTTGGCGATAACTATTAATTTCCAGTACCGCTGCCGTAGTCTCCTTTAGAGAGACTTAGAAATATTAATAAATATATATATATATTCTTTTATTTGTTTCAGGCTTTTGACTGTGGCCATGCTGGAGCATCACCTTAAGGGGTTTGAGTTGAAGAGATCAACCCAAGGACTTATTCTTTGTAAGCCTGGCACTTTTCCTGTTGCACCCTTTTGCCGAACTACTAAGTTATGAGGACATAAGTACAAATATAGTTGTTAGTTGTATGTGTGTGCATGCGCATGTGTGTGTGTATATTGTACATACACACACACACATATGGTGAGTGGGGGGGACTAACACTCATCTAAACTGGTCTTTCTTTTTTTGCATGTTACATATGCTGACAATGCAATCTAATTAATGTAACGATGTACACACACACACACACATTCATACAAACACGTATGTATAGATACATGTGCACTGATTTTCTCCATTATTAGTCACCATAAATAATGCAACTTAATATATACACCACCACCACCACCACCATCATCACCAACAGCTATGCAATCACCACCACCAACGTTACAGTCATCTTCAGTATCACCACCACCACCACCACCACCACCACCCATCAACGTAAAGTGCACCTGTTCCTTGTATGTACATTAGAGTGCAACCAGG
>NC_068998.1:46543335-46546785 GCF_001194135.2 Octopus bimaculoides
TCGCTCAATAAACACTCACAATGCCCGGTCTGGGAATCGAAACCGCAATCTTATGACCGCGAGTCTGCTGCCCTAACCACTGGGCCATTGCGCCTCCACATTCATACATTATATATATATATATATATATATATACTATGTATCATCATTATCACTATCATTTAACATGTATTAGTTCCCACCTGCGGAATTGAACCGAGAACCACATGGCTGTGAAGTGGATTTCTTGACCACAAAACCACGTCTGTGCCTTCATTCAATAGTTCTTTCCTTCTTTCTTTCTTCATCTTTTCATCTTCTTCCTTTCCTCCAGTTCTCCCTTTATTAAATTGTGCTTTCTTTCTTTCTTAGTTCCTCTCTCTCTCCCTTCTTTCTTTCTCTTTCTCTCTTCCTGCTTTCCTTCCTTCCTCGTTTCCTCTCTTTTATATCATTGCAATTCCAATCTCCTTACATAAAACATCTCCAATAATTCCTGTTGGCACAAATCTTCCTTTGATTTGCAGAAAAGTCTGTAAGTTTTGCTGGAGCCAGCACTTAAAAATTCCATCTTCTTGAGAAGATTTTAGCATCAGAAAACGAAGAATTACTTGTGATATTTACTGTACAAACTGTTTGTGCTTTGTTCGTTCTAAGGAATGGTAGTCCAAGATTCTACAGACACAGTCTTTATTCTGTGTCAAGAGATGGTTAACAATCACTTTAGCACCAGTTAAATCGCCTCAGTTAACAATATCTAAGATTTGGCTTTTACAACAATCTGGTTCTGTGGTTCTGTCTGTCTTCCAGCTCTTTGTTGAACCATTTACCATTCACTGCTACTGTTACCACAGCTGGCACTGGTACTGGTGCTGGTGTTGCTGCTGCTGTTTGGTCTTGGAGAAATAACCGTTTCTTTAAGTGTTTCTCAGAAGATTTGTTGCTTTCCGTGGAATATGAGATATGTTATAAATTACACACACAAACACACACACATGCATATACACAGATACACATGCATGTGCACACATACTCACACACACATACATACAGACACACACAAGTACACATACATTCATTCACATATATTGATAAACATATATACATACATATATACTTATATATATAACAATTAAAAGGGTAAAGGATTATCAATTTATTAATTTATTAATAAATTAATAATTAATAATTTTTACCAAGCCCTTCAGTATGTAAGCACCATTATCGGTGAGGAACTTATTTAAAAGTTCTTATACATTTATAAACAAAATTAAGGGATCAGCAGCAGTTGCTTCACCACATACCGAAGTTCAGAAATAGCAGCTAAAAATGCTGAAACTCCAACAGATAGCATTACCTGCAACTCACACAGGCAAAACACGGTTATTTATATATATATTTATATATCTATTTATACATACATATATATGTATATCTACATACATACACACATATATATAAGTGTGCATGCATGTATGTATGTATGGTGTACCTAGCTGTAGTCAAGTGTTTCAAGTGCGATCGTGAATTGGTATTTAATGAGTTATTGTTGGTATTGTAGTTGTTGTTGTCGTTGCTACTGCTAATAATAAGTGGTTGTTGTTGTTTCGCGCTAGGTCAGTCGAACAGAGTACTGACCTATGATCAATGACAATCCAGCCATGACCACACTATCTTACTTTCAACCATTGCAGGTCAGAAACTCCACTGTCTGTGTTCTTTCAAAAATATATTAGGACAATTTGGCTGTTATTTCTAGCAACCTGAGCGACCATGACTGGCAATCATTCTACTGATGGTGGTGGTGATGGTGGTGTTGGCAATGGTGGTGGCGGCGATGGTCAGTGAAGGACTGGTGGTGGTAGAGGTGATGGGGGATTTTATGGTGCTGTTGTTAGTGGTGGCGATTGTAGTGGAGGTGGTAGTTTTGCTAGTGGTGGTGGGGTGGTTAGCATACTGAATATGGTGGTGTGGTTGTGGTCAGTATATTGTTTGTAGTAAAGGTGGTTGTTTTGTAGTGATGTTGTTTGTTGCTAATGGTCATGGTAGGGTGGTTACTGGAGTAGAGGGGTGGCGATGGTGGTGATGATGGTGGTGGTGGTGGTGGTAGTGGTGGTGGTTATGCTGGTTGTGACAGTCAGGATAGTAGAGTGGTGATGGTGGTCGTCGTCGTGATGGTGATGGTCAGTATAGTGATTGTGGTGGTGGTGATGGTGATAATGACAGTGGTAACGGTGGTGGTGGTGCTGTACTATTACTTCCAGATGATTCTGTGCTTACATTAAACTCTACAAATAAATCTGACCAAATACTTTAATTCAAGTGATAAGTTCCGGTCAGTTTGATATCATGAGAAGTGGGGTGAGTGTGTGGCACTTTGGCCATTAGTTAATTGGTGCCAGATCTCAGAGAATGCTTTCTCTGCATAATTAAATATCAAGTGAATGAAGAGAAATAAACCCACATATACCAATGCCATGGATCTGGATAATACAATCAAGACATCATAGAATAAAAGCTGGTCAGTTTCAAGAACTAGCACTGTACATGCTGCAAAACCATGAAAAATTAAGTCTCTAACCGTTTCTTGCCCCATGGACTTGTTTCATGCAAAACAATTTTTTCACAGACCTTGGTACCATGCACATAACATACAAAGTGCTATAACATATTTTTCATCACACATAAATACAATGCAAAAATGGTTCACTTTTATGCCATGACAGCAAAGAACAGCAAGTTTCAAGATGACATGTCATTTGATGCTTGTTCAGTTCATGTGGTATCCACTTGTTCAACTTCTTTACCTTGCCGATTTGTTCCAGATGGTCCAATACAGTTGGAATCGAAACAGCAAACCTTGCTGCTAACCCATGCATAGTTTGAGATGTATCCACTTCCATTACAGTTTCCAGCTCATTGTTATCCACCGTGGTCTCAATACTACCACAGAGCTGATTCCCAAGAGTAAAGTCACCAAACCGGATCTTCTCAAACCATTGATATACAATGCACTCATTCGCCACACCTTAACCAAACACCTCAATGATGTTTTGAGCTGTCTGGGATGCATTGGATCCACGACAGAACTGATTTTCATAAGCAACATGAATTTTTGATCTAGCCGTGGGATTGCAAAAAATGATTTTCAAGAGAAAACTCACAATATAATCAGACACCATGAATTACATTTTGAAAAGTGATGATGTAACTCTTCAATGTTGTGAAACAAAGAATTGTCAGGATAAAACATTTGAGTTAACGACTGTCAAACTTGATGCATGAGAAAATCGGACATTTTATTCTTAATGACCTGTTATATATAAATATATATATATATATATATAAATGCATACATATATATATGTATATATATATATATATATATATATATACACACACACACACACACACACATATATATATAGACATACACATATACACACACACACACACACTCATATATCCATGAAT
>NC_068998.1:46549295-46551349 GCF_001194135.2 Octopus bimaculoides
AATAGTTCCTCTTACTGTCCACACACTTCCATCAATATTGCAATGCTTGGATCACACTGGTGAAGAAGCTATCCTGTTGACCAAAATAGTCATCAACAGCAAATAAGATGTCATCATCACATTGATACTGGTGCCCAGTTGAGTGTTTTTTCATGTTGGGATACAGATGATAATCAGATGGAGCCAAATCACTAACAAGGGTAATCAAACAGCTCAAAGCCAGTCACACACAGCAGCCATTGTAACCAAGGGCTTGTGTGCTGAAGCATTGTCCTAATGAAACAAGATCCCATTCATCAGTTTTTCTGGGTGTTTGGTCTTGATAGCCTTTCATAACTGCCTTAGCAAGTTGGCATTGAACTTTCCATTGATGGTGTGATCATTTTTGAAGATAGTCAATAAACACAATATTTTTTGCATAAACGTATAGTATATGTAATAATGTGAAGTATATTTTGTAAATTAAAATGTTTAATTTCAGAAATTTATCAAGCAAAGCAACCATAAGCAATAAAAATACAAAATGCAAGTATTTCAAAATGTGGGACACTACATGACGAAAACTAACAAAAAAAAGGAAGAAAATAGTGGTGCTTGTGTTCCAAAGGTAAGAATACTTCTGTTAACGAAAATACATTGGTTCCTTGCACAGCTTGTACATGGTGATATGTGCAGAAAAAACACAAAGCAAGGCATCAAATATCTCTAATGACAACTCTCTCCTCTCTGGCCATCTCAAAAGAAATTCCTTATTTATAGCCATCAGTTGGCTCAAGACAGACCACACAATTGCTGGTCTGACAAGCAGTCTGGTTGAATTGACTTTAAGCATCCAATGAGCATGAACGGGTACATTCATGTAGAAAACAGGCAATGTCAGTTTGTCTCGTTTGGAGTTCCAACAGGTTCAATTGGAGACAGTTACTTCTGACAGGACCCGATGGCAGACAGACTCAAGGACTCTTCCCCCATAACCCTTCCAAGAATTAAACTGGTGAAAAAGATCAGTCAAGATTCACATACACAAATAATCCACACACATAAACTTGAAAATATTGGCTTCAAATGTTGGTACAAGGCCAGCAATTTCAATGGTTTACATCAACCCCAGTGTTCAACAGCTACCTATATTATTGACACCGAAAGGATAAAAAACAAAGCCATCCCCAGCGGCAGTTGGACCCAGAAAGTAAAGACAAAAGAAGGTAAAGATGAAACATATACGGTTAGGCATTTTGTTCGGCATGCTAACTAACCATCCTGCTAGCTCCGCTGCCTTTACGGAAAAGGCCGATACTTAGGACTCGTACCGTAAGATCGCCAAAATCTGCCCTTCATCTGATTCTTGAACATCCAGTATTGGGATGTGATTTAAAAGCATTTGGGTTGCTGCTTCTGGAAAGTAAGGGCTGGGCTCATTCACGCCATTTTGCTTGGCGTTTGTCAGATGACGTCAGAGATCAAAGTGGAGATAAATTATATTCGCTCCGTCGAGGTAAGAACTTTGGGACAAATTGGCCAAGAGTTTTGGTATCCAACTTGGGACTGGAACAATTGAATGATTGCATTAGAGAATTAATTATCATCCATCCTTAACGTCTGATCTAACACCAGCGGGGCATATACTCATTATAGACATATTATAGTCATGCTATTTAATTATTTCGTTTTGGGCTGCAAAACAAAATTAGTGTCCTCCGCAGGTGCTGGGCGAAAACTCCGCACGGAGTGCAGCTTTTAAACTAATTTCTTCTAAGGCAGTTGCTTCGTTAATTGTTCGATAATTTTCGTAGATCACTATAGTTGCGAACACAATTTGATAATACGACTTTGGGGTTAATGTTTACAAGTACACAAGCACGAAAAATCGACCTTTTATATTAAAAAAAAAATTTTTTTCAGCGGATTCCTGTTTTCGATGAGAGATTCTGAAAATGCCAAAAACCATTTTTTAAAAATTTTAAATTCCCCCCTCCCCATCCCAAATTTATAAATTTTAACTTAAAAAAATTTTTTTTTTTCAATCGACGTGGAAAAATATGCTAGAAATAACA
>NC_068998.1:46552822-46554259 GCF_001194135.2 Octopus bimaculoides
TATCAGGTGAAACAGAGACAGCATTTTGTTGATCCCATCAACCCATCAGTCCACTCTCAAAATATTGAGCATTTACGGGGAACCCTCAAGAGCAGTATAATTCGATCTGGAGTGAGGCCCGAATACCCGAAGCAGTACGTCGCTCTGTTCCTTTTCCTACGGGCTGCCTCATCACCAACGCAGCGACAAGTTTCTTGTGGAGGCTGCAACATTATATCCCGGTTCCTGAAGACACGGAAGACTATACACGAAAATTATTTTAATTAGTATCTTTTAAAACACACAATTGGGGCCTATTGGTCAGGAATCAAAAGACGGTTGAAGTATATCACTGGATCATCGGGCGATATGAAATTGCCGAAGTTTATCCCCGCTTAATTCCAACGGTGCACATGCTGGAGGTTTCAGAACACTTTAATTTCACTTTATCACATTACTACGGGAAATTACTCTGAAAGAAACCTTTGCAGAAAGGTGAGTAGATTGATTACATATTTCTCTCATTATGTTATCGCAGTTTTGTGAGATTTGGCTGTTATTTCTAGCATATTTTCTCTGTTCATTCGCGAGAGAAAGTTGTGGTGAAAGAGTACAACAGGGTTCTCCACCACCCCCTGCCGGAGCCTTGTGGAGCTTTAGGTGTTTTCACTCAATATACACTCACAACGCCCAGTCTGGGAATCAAAACCACACTCCGATGACCGCTGCCCTAACCACTGGACAATTGCGCCTCCACAATGCAGCTATGTCAAACACGTTAAACAGTTTCACAACCATTCACAATTAGTCTATGTATGTATGTATGTATGTATGTATGTATGCGCGTGTGCGTTTGTATATGTATGTCTAATTCCAATGTCCACCAAGATGACTTATATGTATGTTGAAAAAGAAGATTTATATAAAAGGAGTGATATATATATATATATATATATAGGTAATCTTCAAGTTTAGCGGGTAAAAAAGTAAATAAAAATATTCAAGGGAAATAACTGAACGACTTACCTGTATTATCCGTTTTCTTCTAGCTGTTTATAAATAAATCACACCCTAACGTCAATCAAATTACGTGTGATTTATTTATAAACAGAGATGTGCGGAGAATACTGGTAAGACGTTCAGTTACTTCCCTTGAATATTATTATTTATTTTTTTTACCCCGCCTAAACTTGAAGATTACCATATATATGTATATATATATATATATATACACTTCCGGTCAGCCATTACTATGATTGACCGTTGACTGAACACTATTCAATTTTTTTTCTCCGTGTCTCCGTATTCTTTCTGTTGAAGAGCGTAGCTCGAAACGTTAAAGACTTTCCGTATTCCCGAGCGTCATACTAATACATCCTTTTGTTGTTTACACCACCTGTCCTCGTCTGTTGTTTTTTCGTAGATTCTCCCATATATATATATATATATATATATATA
>NC_068998.1:46557084-46557325 GCF_001194135.2 Octopus bimaculoides
TCTGATGGTGACGGGACACTTGCTTGGAGGCCTGGATGAGGAAGATTAGATCTTTAAAAAGAACTTTTATTGAACTGCCATTGAATTTTTGACTTTTATTGGATTTGTATTGAACAATGTTTTCGAGGGGTCATCGATTGGCGGGCGTCGGTGCCTCTCTCATTTTTATTCACCTTTTGTTATCATCCTCATCACATTTATGTCTTTGTCCAGCCTGCAGCTACCACTCTATGTACAGCCC
>NC_068998.1:46557335-46557660 GCF_001194135.2 Octopus bimaculoides
ACCTTTTGTTATCATCCTCATCACATTTATGTCTTTGTCCAGCCTGCAGCTACCACTCTATGTACAGCCCTTGTGGCTAATTCAATGAAATAAAGTAGCTTGTTTACCAAACACATGGTTCCAGGTTCAGTCTCACTGCTCGCACCTTGGGCAAGTGTCTTCTACTATAGCCTCAAGCCAATCAAAGGCTTCTGAGTGGATTTGGTAGATGGAAACTGAAAGAAGCCTGTCATATATATGTATGCATGTGTGTGTATATGTTTGTGTGTCTGTGTTTGTCCCCCCAACATCGCTTGACAACCGATGCTGGTGTGTTTACGTCCCT
>NC_068998.1:46557670-46562860 GCF_001194135.2 Octopus bimaculoides
GAGAGAGAGAAAAGGTATGAAGAAAGTGTGAGGAAAGAGGTGGGTTTGTCTAATGATATTTATAAGGAGTAGAGTGGTGAAGGGCAAGCTAGTGAGACGAAAGAGATAGATAGATAATTAGATAGATAGACAGGGAGAGAGAGACAGACAGACAGATGAGAGATAAGGGGTATAAAGTAGGCCATTGGCCACACTGACTCATACTGACACAGAGGGGCTTCCCCCCTATTTTGGGATATGTTAGGAGTCAGTGTACTAAACAAGGTAGGTAGGGCTCCTTTATACATTCCAGTAATGGGAAAGGGGACACTCTGTCAACAATCCTACATTTTACTCACCTTACAGACACCCCCTAATCTCCAGGATCTGTCTCTCTACACAGATATGCGTATGTATGTATGTGTGAATATATGTATGCACACACACACACACACACACACACACACACACACACACACACACACACATATATGCATATATAGGGACTTCAGCCACACTCCATGCAGGAAATTAGCTACGTGTTCAAATAACAGTATGAAGGTGTGTGTGTACGAATTACTTTACAGTTCCTGGATAGCAAATCCGCTCACAAGGCTATGGTTGGTCCAAGTATATTGTAGAATTCACTTGCCCAAGGTGCCACAGAGTGGGACTGAACCTGGAACCATGCAATTAGGAAGCAAGCTTTTTACCGTACAGCTATGCATGCACCTACACATACACACACACACACACAGAGGAAGTAATGTTTACTGCCACTTCAACATGGCTGTTTCATCGAAACTGACGTTACTACCATTTTAACCCCAGGAGGATGCCTCCTCCAGCTGGTTACTCGATGCAATCTGCACCTAATATATATTACAAGTAGGGGAGTGAACCCCTACCATGTTCTGCTTGGAATATAAATCAGGTGCAGATTGCATCACATAACCAGCTGGAGGAGGCGTCCTCCTGGGGTTAAAATGGTAGTAACGTCAGTTTCTATGGAACAGCCATACTGAAGTGGCGATCGACATTATATATAAGTATATATATATATATATATATATATACACACACACACCCCCACACATACTCTCTCTCGCTTGCTTTCAATCTTTCCCCTTTTCTTTCTCTCACCCTCTCACTTCTATTCTAGCCTTTTCTCTCCCCCCCCCCTTGTATTCCTAGCCTTCCTCTGTCTCTCCATTCTCCATCCTTCAAGACATTTTCTGAGTCTTACCCGCTTTTCTCATCTCCTTGGCCCCCAAGGCCTTATTTTGTTCAACTATTCATCCTCGTCTACCATCTACCGTCCTAAATCACACTCTGTTGTCTTACTTGTTTTGTTTTGTTTGGTCTTGTCCCTAATTCTCCACCAGAGAATATTTTTTTGTATGGTGCCGACATTTGGTAAGCACTCAGTCTTATCATTAAAGGTATGAAACTGAACAGTACCAATTGGTCAATAACTGTTGAAGAATTACGGACCGTCTGTTTGTCTCCCATTCGCTTTTGCATTCAGTAAATGTTACACTGGCTAGGCTTGAAAAGAGCGCATAAATAAAAATATATATATATATATTGAGTTGTTTTGACTTTTATTTTTAGCAATACCAATGCTGATTAGTACCGTTGTTCACTCTAGCGACGTATGTATATATTTTTGCTTTAGGTTGTAAAATTGTGAATTAGACCTGTGTGGGCTAGAAAAAAATGAAGCAATATTTGTGGTGGTGGTGACAGTGATAATGATGGTGATGTTGATGACTTCGGAATAATATAGCACTACCATGCTGTCTTAAATGTTATCTACAAAATATAAAAATAAAAATATAACAGTTCCAAAAAAAAAAAAAATCCATTTCAATTAACCAAAAGAGGAATTGTATTTCTGTATCCAAACATGTACATTTTAAGATTTTCTACTTCAAGAAGATTTACTTATTTTCTTCATTTTGTTTCCCTGATGTTATCTTCTTTTCACCAATCTACTAAAGTTATCTGTAAGAGAAATAATGTTCTTGACATATTCCTGAATAACAAGGCAATAACATCTCTGGTTTTATTTGGGTTTTATCCCTCACAATTCTCTGAAATATTATAAACATGACAAGCAAAAAACCTCTTTCTGAATCTTTCATAGCAATCAGAAATATAAATTAGATTAAATTTTCTTTTACTTAAATCTTGATGTATTTTGATGTAAGTACCTTCTGTAAAGATCAGATAATTTCAGTGAAGAACTAAGAGACATGATAAAAGATGGCATAAAACATGTTTTTTTAACATCAACAGCTGTGAGTTTTATGAATGAATACTTAGATTTGTTTTTGTTTTTATTTGATATTATGTTATTTTATACATACATATGTTTGCCACCAAAATAGTAAAAATGGTAATGAAAATATGATGACTAAATATAGAGCAACAAATTACATGAAAATTTGTGTCTAAGATAGTCTTGTCGATTGTAACATTCATATGTCCCTATCTGACATTTGTTACTCAACATATACAACAACAATAATAATTCTTTCTGCTATAGGTACAAAGCCTGAAATTTGGGAGGAAGGGTCTAGTAGTTTACATCTTCCCTAGTTTTCAACTGGTACTTATTTTATTGACTCTGAAAGAGATGAAAGACAAAGCTGACCTCGGCGGTATTTGAACTCAGAACATAAAGATCCATGAAATGCTTACTAAGCATTTTGCCTGGTGTGCTAACGATTCTGCCAGCTCGTAGCCTCAATAATTAATGATAACAATAATCCTTTCTTCTAAAGACACAAGGTCTGAAATTTTGTGGGAGGAGACTAGTTAATTACATCGACCCCAGTGTTTCACTGGTACTTAATTTATCAACCCTGAAAGAATGAAAGGCAGTCAACCATGGCAGAATTTGAACTCACAATGTAAAGACGGGCGATATGCCACTAAGCTATCCACCCGATGTACTAATGATTCTGCCAGCTTACAAAAAAGAGGATATAATCCCATCTAACCCCTTAGTATTCAGATTACCCCATCAAACATAATACTTATTTATTCACATTGTTTGGGATTAATTGTGCTCTGTCTTGTAGCTTCAAGATTTCGGTGGGTTGATTGTTAATTTTTAGAATGAGATTGTAGTGTTAGTGTGAGAGGTTGGATCTGGTCAGTTTGAACATACAACTGATAGAATATTTTGGCTGGATATGGCCAGTTTGAACATACAACTGGCAGAATATTTTGGCTGGATATGGCCAGTTTGAACATACAACTGGCAGAATATTTTGGCTGGATTTGACCAGTTTGAACATTCAACTGGTAGAATATTTAGGCCAGATCTGGCTGGTTTAAATGCTAAAGGGTTAATCATAGATATTGCATGCCCGATAGTACAACTATTGACCCTACTTTTTTTAAAACACTCATTTACTGTTCACTTCCAGTGGATTATTCTCTGCACTGTTCATGCACTTTTGACTGCTTTTTCTCTTGAGTTGTAGTGCACCTGAGCACTGTATACCATAAGTTCATTATTATTATAAAAAAAGAGGCTAAAGTTGGTGTTGGAAGGATGTTGGATTCTGCCAAGATAGTTGCTAATGCGTTAATGCCCTGTGAAGCAAGATGTTCGAGATACGATAAGTATCTGAAATAGGGGTATTTATCTGATTAGAAGTCCACGGGATCAATATGTTGGACAAGATGAGAGTTTCAGATAATTAGAGATGCAAATTGTGTGGCCATATCATTGCTATATATAGCTTTAAATAGCTGGTGAGTGGCTGACAAAGGTCTCACTGAAGGATGCTAAGAATATATATGTGTATACACAAACATTACAAATGTGTATGTATTTATGTATGTGTGAGAGATGTGTATGTACATGCACTTGTGTTTTTCTGTGTGTGTGTGTTTACGTGTTAAGTTCTTCAAAGAGAATGCCTACAAAAATGCTGTGAGCTCTGTATGAAAGGAAGAAAGGACGGAAGAATTTCTCTATTGATTGATCACAAGATGAAAGAAGGAAGGAATGTGTAGACGTATTGCATCATCGTTGCTATTGGTAACAACAATGGGCAGTTATCACTGACCACATATGTATATATACTATATACTATTATATATATATGTGTGTGTGTACACACACAGACACATATATGCATATACATGTATGTTTGTGTATATGTGTGTTTTGTTAGATTGTTAACTTAGCTTTTAATAATAGCTGAGAATTAAATCCATCTTTTGTCATTGCTGCATCGACAACAGGAAGTTGGATGAAGTTTGCATGGATTGGAGATTGGACGGTCAGGGAATGATGGAAGGGTCATCTGTTGGCGTTGATAATATTGGAACAGTTATTTGTGTGGACAACAGTGTGCAAATATATCGATTGTTTTTATTTAGATCCTGGTCAACTGCAATTCAACGAATGAAAGACATCCTGTCTTTTGTGTGTGTCCAGGATTATATTGACCACTGTGTGTCCTTCCATTTCTAAAGGCAATATGGTATGATATGAGGGAAATCAGTATCTATTTCTAGCAGGTTGGCTAAATGTATAGAGGCTCTCTCACTGGTTTGTGGTAGCAATAGAAATTAAAGGGCTCAGTGTATCCAGGACCTATGGCAGAGAGTGGGGGGACAGATCAGTGTAGTGGTGAGGACAACAGATGACCATGTATTGATATGGTTACCAGATGTCCAGGCATGGCTGTGTGATTAAGAAGTTTGCTTTTCAATCTCATAGTTCTGAGTTCAGTCCAACTGCCTGGTACCTTGGTCAAGTAAACGTTTTCTACCCTAGTCTTGGGCTGACCAAAGCTTAGTGAGTGGATTTGTGGATTCGGTAGACAGATAAGAAAATGAGTCCATCGTATACATATATTTGTTGTTGTTGGCACTCCGTCGCTTACGACGTTGAGGGTTCCAGTTGATCCGACCAACGGAACAGCCTGCTCGTGAAATTAGCGTGCAAGTGGCTGAGCACTCCACAGACATGTGTACCCTTAATGTAGTTCTCGGGGATATTCAGCATGACACAGTGTGACAAGGCTGACCCTTTGAATTACAGGCACAACAGAAACAGGAAGTAAGAGTAAGAGAAAGTTGTGGTGTAAGAGTACAGCAGGGTTTGCCACCATCCCCTGCCGGAGCCTCGTGGAGCTTTTAGGTGTTTTCGCTCAATAAACACTCACAACACCCGGTCTGAGA
>NC_068998.1:46564455-46571992 GCF_001194135.2 Octopus bimaculoides
ACTCACATATGTATGTATGTACATACATACATTCAAAAAAATACCCACTGCATGGCACCTTAGGAAAATGTCTTCTGCTATAACCTCAGGTCAACCAAAGCCTTGTGAGTCAATTTAGTAGACAAAAGCAGAAAGAAGCTCATTGCATATGTGTGTGTGTTTGTTTACATCCCCGTAACTTAGCAGCTCAATAAAAGTGACCGATAGAATAAGTACTAGGCTTAAGGAAAAAGATTACTGGGATTGATTCATCCAACTAAAATTCTTCGAGGCAGTGCCCCAGCTTGGCCACAGCCTAATGGCTGAAACAGATAAAAGGTAGATAGATTGATAGACAAACAGATAGCCAGACAGATAGATAGATATACATGTACACATACACTACATATATACACACATATATATACACATATGCATTTGTATACACACTTATACATACATACACAGAAAAATACATACTCAGACATATATACTTACACATGCATATACATAGATACACAACATTACCCATTTTTAAACAAATAGACCAAAATTCTATTCAAGAAGAAATATACTAGAGACCAATTTGTTTTGTTAAAGATCTAAATATAGTTCTGATATCCTGATATGGTTGATGTAACTATGATGATAAATAAGCTTCTTCTATTGGTAAATGGTAAATGATTCCCAAGACTTGCTTCTATAGAGCAAGCAACACTCATAATGTAGAAATTAAGTAATTTAATTTATTTTCTTCTTCAAAGTGGTTCTAACTACCATTTTTGGGGGGTGACTGGTGATCAGTTTAGATTTCTTGCTTATTCTTTCGCACAGAGATAAATCAACCGTCTACTCTGATAGACACACTCTCACACAAAGTGCTTTCTCTCACGTACACACTTACATAAACATGCTCTCACACAGGAATACACACTCGCTCAAGCACACTTTCACATTAGCACACACACACACACACACACACACACACACACATGCACATACATCCACACTCAAATATTCTCACACAAACACATAAGTACACACACACACACATACACAGAAGCCTCTTACACAAGCAGACAGTCTGTCTGTTTGTCTGCTTGTCTCTGTCTGTCTGTTTGCTTGTATCTCTCTCTCTATCTCACACGCACAAACACACACACACTCACCACACACACCCTCACAGAAACATACACACACGCTCACACACACGCACACACACAAACACAAACACACACACACACACAGACAAGGTGTGTTAGAAAATGAGTTATAGAATTGTAACCAGAAAAAAGAAAACAAAAGGAAAATGAAGTCAATTCTAAATTTCAGGAAGAAGAAAACAGCAATGGCGCTGCCAATGGGGAGAGAAGAATTGGAATGATATTGAGATCAATAAGTGATAGAAAGAAAAGGTACAACAGAACGTTCTCTTGTTGTTTTCATCATATTGATCTGGTGGAGCCATCTTTTATGAACAGGGAATTCACCAAGAAACGACTTTGTTGTGTATTCATTCTTCAATCGACTTTGATAACATCAGAAGAATTTTACAGGATTTCATACCCTTTATGAGCTACGCAAAATACAATGATACCATGAGCTTTGAGAATTGAATTTTGTAGGAATAATTTCAAGAAAAAGCTTTGGTTTTAGAGCTTTAGCAGACAAAAGCTCTCCAGGTCAAGAAATGCAAAAAAAGAATTTTCTAAATTTGGGAGAATAAACAAGGGAATGTTGAGTAATGACCAAAGGAGTAAAAGGGTAAAGAGTAAAGACCCCCTTTGGTTCATGAATGACCATGAGATTGCACCTAGAAAGTTCCCGTCTGAGGCACAAGTCTGGGCAAGATTGTTTATGGAAGACCAGCAGTCGCCCATGCATACCAGACTCCTCTCTCCATGCCACCAATGTTATCCAAGGTAAAGGCAAAGGGGCCAATACAGCTTGGCACCAGTGATGACACAGCTCACTCCCACAGATGAGTGAACTGGAACAACGTGAAATAAAGTGTCTTGTTCAAGAACACAACACACAGTCCAGTCTGGTAACCGAACTTTCTAACCTTGTGATTGTGAGCCAGATGCTCTAACCACTGAGCCAAGGTGTACAATTGTGAGTACAAGAGGCCAAAAAGGATTCCTGGAGTAACACTACTCAACAGGGTACACCGTAGTTGCAAAATGAACTTCTTAACTACACAGCCATGCCAGCACCTATACCCCCCCACCACACACACGCATAATATATATATGTATATATATAAATATATATTTCAAAATATCACTGTTTGGTTTGACTTCGTTATTACAACTTATATCATCATCATCAACCACCTCCTCTTCCTCCTCCTCAGCATCAATTAATGTTTGTTTTCCATGCTAGCACGAGTTGGATGGTTTAACAGAAGGTAAGCCAGCCACGGAGCTGGCCAGACTCCGATTGTCTGTTGCGGCATGGTTTTTCTATGGCTGGATGCCCTTCCTGACACTTTACAGAGTGTGCTGGGTGGCTTTTACATGCTATCGGCATGGGTGCATTTATGCAGCACTGGCACAAGTGCATTTATGTGGCACCAGCACCTGTAAAGGACAAGCCTGCATGTATGGATTTTACTCAGCTTCATTGATGATGATGATGATGAAGCAGTTAAAATAATTTCTACCATAATGAACAATATCTTGCATGGTACTTTACCATGAGATGTTCATGTAAATTAATTAGGTACCCAAATGCCATATATGTTTAGTGCCATTTGCTCGAAGTACACACTGTAACTACACTTGCTCAAAGTACACACCAAGTACTCTTGCTCAAAGTGCACACATTAAGCACACTTGCCCTAAGTACACTTGCTCAAAGTACACATTAATTATACTTGCCCTAAGTACACTAGCTCGAAGTGTACACATGAAATATGCACGCTTAGTATATTTGCTCAAAGTAGACACATTAAGTACACTTGCCTTATGTACACATAGCAAATACACTTGTTTAAAGTACACATGCCAAGTACACTTGTCCTAAGTACACACACCAAGTACTCTTGCTCAAAGTACAAACACAAAGTACACTAACTCAAAGTATTTACACAGACTACAGGAGAGGAGAAAGCTTCTTACTGTTGTTTACTAGATTTTGATTTTGGACACAAGCCAATAATCCCTTAAGCTTTAATCACCTGGTATCTCAACAACAGCTAAAATGTAATTGTGTCCAGCAAAAGAAAATAATTTATTTGTACAAGAAAAAGGATTTCTTACAACTGATTATAAGATATATCTTGATTGTGTTCTACCTTGCTTATTGCTTTCATTTAGTTGCTGAGGAAATTTCATAATTTAATTGTGTGGTAAGATAATTGCTCCCCCGACCACTTGGTTCCCGGTTTAGTGCCACTCTGTGGTGTCTTGGGCAAGAATCTCTTACACTATAGCCCTGGACTGTCCAAAGTTTACAAGTAGATTTGGTAAATGGATTCTAAAAGAAGCCTGTTCTCTCTCTTTCTCTCTCTATCAACCTGCATGCCTGTTGGTTTGTCTGTCTATCTATCTAATAATCTATCTGCTTGCTTATCTATCTGTCTGTTTATCTACCTGTTTGTCTGTTTGTCTACCTTTCTATCTGCCTGTCTAATCTATCTATCTATCTACCTATCTGTCTGCTTGCCTGCCTGTCTATCTATCTATCTATCTATATAAATGACAAAGCCACCTTGACCATGATTCTATAAAACGTTTTAAAATTTTGTAAACAGAGAGTTACTTACGTTTCTTGCATAAATAAAAGAAATTTTATTTAACAAACTGTGACACTAAGGACCGAGGTTACCGTGGTCTTTTCGTAGGTTTTTCTTTCCACGATTAACCTCCCCATTTATTGGGAATTTTCTGTATTATTTCATATTTTTTGTAAATCCCCCAAACGTTTTGCGATGTTCTTTTTCCATCGTTGTCCCCACTTTTGTTTATTTTTTTTTCTGCTTTGTTTTTCGCCCCCCTCGAAAAGAAAAACTCTACATTTGTATTTTGTCCCTTCTATGTTGAGCCCTGTGTGGCTAATAAAGAAACATATCTATCTATCTATCTAGCTAGCTGTCCGTCCGTCTATCTATCTAGCTAGCTGTCCGTCCGTCTATCTATCTATCTATCTATGACTGTCTGTCTGTCTTTTTATCTATCTGCCCTTCTTGATATCATATGATAGTTGTAAAAGAGTGTCACTGTCACATAGGCAATGTCATTCATTTCCAGTGTTCAGTTTTAGTGAGTAGGAAAAACAGGCAGGACTCTACTTCCACTAGGAAAATGGCTTTGCTTGATATGTAGAAAAGGAGTCAGTCAAAAATCCAGTTGGTGTGCTCAGTACAAACTATGAACACACAAAGTGTAGTGGTAGAAGGTCAACAGAACAAGTAAACTTTGTATGTGGCAAAAGCACAGAAACAATAAATGCTAAAAATGCATGAGAAGCAGATTTTCTCAAATGTCCAAGAGGACTGGAGGATGCCCAGTGCTGTCTTAAGGTGTAGGCACCCTGAGCAGTTGTCTAGGGGCCTCACAGGTCTTGAGCCCAATTCTGGTTCATGTATGCTCTGGCTTACTATCAATAAATAAATACTATAAGGGACCAGTGCATTGATTTGACCAGGGGCTTATAATACCTAAGATGGCCCCTAAGGATGCCTAGAGATAGTAGATAGTTTCTGTCAGCAAAGGGATCTAATTAGTGATGGAAGATAATGGTTTCCTCTCCATTTCTAGGTTTTCTGAAGATGTATCATCTTCAACAAAGATAAACCAAATTGGTCAAGTCTATGGATATATTTTGATAGTCATATTTACATATCTACATTTTTATATCTCTAGATTAAAATAATGTGGCTTAAGATATGTCTCAATTTGAAGGGTTTGTGTTAAGTTTGAAGGGTTTGTACTAGGTTTGAAGGATTTTCCTAGGCTTCAAGGTTGTGTCCCAGTGTCCTGTCCAGCAAGGAAATTTCTCTTGTTTGGAATATCCCAAAATGTCCCAGTTATGAGTGAAAGACTTAAATTCTATCCATCTTAAATTCCAACCATCCCTCTTCCTACTCCTCCTCCTGGGAGAGTCTTGGAGGTAGAGTCCTTAAGAACCTTCTCCATAGGAACCTACCAGAAACAGCCTTCATTATACTTTCTGGCTGGATTCCCAAGTGTAACCAACTGAAACGATGGATATTATCCAACCATCTCATGCTTGGTCTACCCCTAGGTGTCCTGCCAGATGGCTCAGCTTGAAGAATCTGTTTTGCAGTTTTTCCCTTCGACATCCTAAACACATGTTTGTAGTGGCCCAACCTGGAGAGACTCCCTGAACTACGAGCTATGCACCTCGTTGACTAATGTTATCCCAAAGGTCCTTTGAAAGAATCTCATTTCATCCACTTGCATTTGTAATCATATTCTTTCACTCATTACCCAAACTGGCAATGAATCCTAACTTTGCTGTGTACAACTCAGACACAAACTAACAAGCATAATCATGTCACACCCTGGTCTTAGTCTGGTGTTGCATAACGTCACCAGAAGTCCAGTGAATGTGTGAAGTACCTGGGTTGTAATAGCACTCTCAAGACATAACTAGGTAGGTATTGTAAATTTAAGGCATTTTACTTATCCCTGGAATCTGGGACTAAAAACAAACTAATTCCCTAAACTCAGAATATTTCATTCAATTAATCCATTCTAACCCCAGTTAACCCTGTCGAAATTTTGAAGATAGCTATATAAATAGCGATAACAAACATGAAAGTGTCTGTCTAGTTAACCTTTATTGCAGTAAATAAACCAAGTACAACTGTCCTCAAACGAGGACAGTGGGTTAATATGGGGTTTTCTTACCATTATTTCTTATGAATAATGGTTTCAAAATGTGACATTAGGACAGCAATTTCGGGTGAAGGGGTAAGCCTATTACATCGACCCCAGTGTTCAACTGATACTTCTTTTATCGACCCCAAAAGGATGAAAGGCAAAAACGACCTCACTGGAATTTGAACTTAGAACGTAAAGACGGACGATGTACCGCTAAACATTTGGTCTGGCGTGCTAACGATTCTGCCAGCCCGTCGCCTTAGTTTTAATAAATAATGAATAGTTACCTTAGCATGTTCTGACTCTCACTGTTTTAATTTCAGTATCTTATTAGACAAAAGTATGTTCAGTGTATTTAAGGAGGATTAGCTTCAACAAGTCCTTCATACAATGACCTATATCTATGATATCTTTAATTTGTCTTGGTTTGCCTTAAAGAAAATATGCTAAGCCGAGCAATAATTTTACTCTGCTTTCTCACTTGAATTGAGTTCTTTTATATGTAACGCATAGAAATGTGTACTGAGGTATGTTTTGATAATTCCTCTGTATATATGTGTGTGTGTGTCTGTGTGTGAGAGAGATAGCGTACACGTGCGCTCATTTTCAAGTGTAAATATAAATTTATGTATATACATATTAGTAAAAATTGTACACATGTAATCACCTTGATTATTATATATATATGTGTGTGTGTGTGTGTGTGTGTTCCCTTCCTTACATTGCAACAAGTCCACTAACATACTAACAAACACCTCTATTTACTTAACCAGCCACTCTCAAGAAACCGCCCCGAGTAAACTTCAACTCCATATCACTCCCTCCCTACCTCTCTTTCAATTTCTCTCTCACTCTTTAACTCGCTATCTCTCGGCATATTTCTTTCTCCTTCTCACTCCAAATGTAATAGTCGTTTTTCTGCCTGCTTTTCACTTTCTTCTTTTACACTTCCCCCCAAAAAGGACACACACACACACAGGTAAACACACTCATACATGTACAAATCCTTGGAGAGAGAGAGAAAGCGAGAAGAGACACCCCCCCCTCCATTACTCTATATTTGTCTTCCTATCTATACTTCCACCCTTCTCTCTCTGTATCTTTATCTTTCATTTCACCCCAGCTCACACACCTCCACTCAGCATCATCAACATTATCATTAATACGAACATTATTATTAGTAGTAAAAGTAGTAGTGGTGGTGGTGGTTGTATTGCTTGTTCTAGCTAATTCTAAGCTGTTTCATGTGGCTTAAGCCATAGGAAAGAGTGTGTCAGAAGCTAAGAGATAAATAGCCAAGCTGCTTCTCGTAATCCTCTCCGGTTCTTTGCTTAAGAACGGCTGTTGATTGGGCTACGGGTGGTGGCAGCAGTGGAAGAGATTATATACGTGTGTGTGTGTGTGTAACTGCGTGCAATTGTGTATATGTGTGTGTGTGTATGTGTGTGCATATCATGTGTGATATTTGGTAGCATCATCACATTGGTGTGAAATGCTAATAGGCGAAAGAACTCAATATTCTTCAAACAGTGGAATATGTATAAACACACACACACACACATATATATATATTTAATTAATAAATTCAATAATAGGATAAAAATCTTTTACAAGAATTTTATCAGGAAGCTAGTGTGCAAAAATAATTCATAAGGGAAATTTCTATTCCCAAGAATATAATTATTCGTTTATATTTATATAAGGGC
>NC_068998.1:46572002-46572489 GCF_001194135.2 Octopus bimaculoides
TTTTATCAGGAAGCTAGTGTGCAAAAATAATTCATAAGGGAAATTTCTATTCCCAAGAATATAATTATTCGTTTATATTTATATAAGGGCATTACTACAGAATAATGCCATATATAAATATAAACGAATATATATATACATAATATATATATATATATATATATATACACACATACATGCATATGTATGTGTGAATATATGTGTATGCATGCAAATATAGGTATCACACACTAGAGAGAGAGAGAGAGAAAGCCAGAGAAAAAGAAATGTGTAGAGATAACGCATGACAGAAAAAAGAGATGCACGCGAGAGAGAAAGAGAGAGAGAGAGAGGTGAGGGTCTTTGATGCATGTAGTAGAAGTGTTATAGCGTTGGCATATAATACTTGACGGGTTCCCCACCCAAATCGAGAGGGTGGGCTTGAACTGAGGTGTACACACACACACACACACACACACACACACACACACACACACACACACACACA
>NC_068998.1:46572695-46577080 GCF_001194135.2 Octopus bimaculoides
ATATATATATATATATATATATATATATATATATATAGTGTAAATATATATATATATATTTATATATATATATATATACACACATCATACATACCTACATACATTCATATATACGTAAGCATATATTTCTATGTATATATATATCTGAATGTTTTATTCAACCATACATTGATATGAAAAATATGGCGTCGAAATATCCCACGAACAAATAATAATATTATTATATCTATTACTGTTGCTGGTGTTTAACAACATTGAAAATCCATGCTTTAATTCTCTCGTGAATAAATATATATATAAAAAAATATCAACATTGTAATGTGCTATCATTGTTACCCCTATGGCAAATAAAGAAACCCCTCGCATCATCGACCCCTCCTCATCGTATATCACCCCTATGGTATAATACAAAAAGAATCAATTGTCATCATTGTTATTTCTTGTCTGTTAAGTGCGATAATTAATTATATCTAACCTTCGTCTTCATACTTCTAGCCTTTGCGGAAGCTTCGATAAGCAGAAGTAGAAGCTAGAAATAGAAGCTAGATCTCCTTCGAAACACAGACGCCCTGCCCCATCGTAAGTCAGGAAAGTGGACACAATTAGGTAATGTAGTCCCTACTCTGGGGGCTTACCTAAAGTTTTCCTTCCAACAGTGCTCTTTATATATATATATATATAAGGTGTGTGTATAATGTAAGTAGGTATAAGCAAGATGGTTAAAGCGCTGCCCACCTTTTCTTCCGAACCGGCCATTTCCATCGACCTTAGTGTAATAAACAAGAGACGTGAAAGGGATGAAGAAGAAAGGAAGGAAGGAAGAAACTGCGGTGGAAAGCAGATGCGTGCGCGCGCACTTACGTACACATGTACATACACGCACATGCACTTACGCACGCACACATATACGCAGTCTCGCACACGCACGCTCGCATATACACATATACAGAAGTACAGCCATATACACGTTTATTGAAATAGACATGCACACAGAAATGTACATACACACATCTATGTAGCTATATGTGTTTGTGGGTTAGCCTGTGTGTGTGTGTGTGTGTCAGTATGTGAATGAGATAAGAGCAGCAAAAGCACAGCTAATACTATTACTACAACGAGCACTTCTACTACCACCACCACTGTGACTACTACTATCACCACCTCCCTTACTATCACTATGACCACCGCAACCCCCTTCCCGCTAACCGACAACAGTCTGTACTGAAAAAGTGAGAGATCAGAAAACAGTGCGTAAAGCTGTGCCCGATCTCGGGACGTTAGGAGATAATAGTTCGGTAGACACAAATATGAAGGGTTTAAATAGATGAAGGGGTAATTTAAAGAAACGAAACCCCATTTGGCTTGCGAAAAAAAGGTAGGGGTCTCCGAACCCCGTTACTAAAAGCAAAAAAATGCCGCTTTCTCTACGGACGGTAGAGCCAGTCCGGTTAGGTAAGGGTTTTAGGTGTGGGTCAGCGGATGACGTTAGTGACCCTACAGTTTCAACCCTTATCGTATCCCAGTCTATGGCCAACAGTATTTTGTCCAGAGCTTTGCTTCAACTGACCAGTTTGGTCAAACATGCTGATGGCATTTTTACCAGTCTCTCTGACGAATGCCAGAAGGTCTATGATCGGACTAATCGAATTAACGAACGGATTTTTACCTTAACGCAATGTGTGGAAAATTTAAACCCTAAAAAGGAACCAATTCGTAAGTGAAACTTTCACATTCAACCCCCCCCCCACCAATCCCTACAACAACATCCATTATTTTATTTTAATTATCATTTTTTTATTTGTTTGAATAATATTTTAATTTTTTCTCTTATTCTTTTTATGGACCTTAGCATCAATCTTTAAAAAAACCACGTCGAATTTGTTTTACCTTATATATGTTATATACTGTGGGGTTTTTTTTTGTTATTATTTAAATGGTACTAATGTATTTTTTGTAAATTTTTTCATTGATTTTAATGTATAATAAACTGCAGTTCTTTGTTATGAGAATCGTAAATAACAACTAAGCTATTTTGTGTTAGAGGTGTTTATTTAATTATTTTGTTTGTAATAAACAAAATAACTACGCCATATAATTATAAATTACACACACACACACACACATACCAGTAATATGCTGCCAGATCTATAAAGTACAACTGTTTTTCTTCTCCAAAATATCTGACCTTCATTCCCAAGTTAGAAATCACCAAACATTATTATTATTATCATTATGGAGGCCTCTTCATGTTCACCTCTGAAGGTAACAGGAATGTACCTTCTTTTATAAACTCCCGAGAATTTCACGAAAGTTTTTTTTCTCCACCGCTTTCGTGTCGTAATTGCTTGTTCCCTAACAACTAACTGAGCCCTGATCGGTGAGGTAGAGGTTGATCTGGCGTGGACCACCCCATACTTTTTAGGGGTGTGTCTAAGACTAAATGTACAATGATAGCATGTTTGTGTTATTCTAGGGTGGTTTAACTGCTATTTCTGCCAGGTCTACTTAGCAGATAGTTGTTTATACCTGTAGTTTTTGTGTTAAGTTTTCGATGTTATAACTTCAAATTTCTTAAGTTTAATTCTCATTAACTGCACTGAGATATCGAGTCGTCCTTAGCGACGTGGACGTGCGATCGATTCCTTTAGCACTCTAACTTTTCATTCACTTTCGCGTTGCCTCTTTCTATGTTTTCGTCTCTCCATTTTCTCGTCCATGTAATTTGACGCTTAATTAGTTTTTCTAATTAACTATGTTGAGTCGGGTTATTGGCAAAGTAGGTGTGAGTTCCATCTCTACCTTCAACTCTTGTTAATTTTTGTTGACTGAAAACAGTTAAGTGATTTGTAGGTCTGCATTTTTCTTTCTCTGTCGGTCTCTCTCTCTCTCTCTCTCTCTCTCTGTCTCACACACATCCATTCACAAATACACGCGCGCGCGAAGCTAAATAAATAAATAAATACGATATAACCTTTTACACGGTTGCTTGACAGTGTAGTGTTAGACTATTTGAATAAAAGACGGATGGTCACAGCTGGAACGCTTTTAATCATAGATCGGCTCAGTTTTGCCATGACCTGGAGCCAAACAACAACAACGCACATGAAATCCTTAATTATGACTTCAATTAACAGATGTAATGATCTACAATACAAATAAACACATACAATTTAATTTTGGACGCTGTATACCTTTGTGGCGTAAACAAGGTGTATACTATCACAAACCCGAATGATATTAAAAGATATCGGTCATATATATATATATATATATATATATATATATATATATATATATATATATATATATATATATATATATAATGTATGTATTTAACAGATAAATATATTTTTGCGGATCTCACATATATTATTATTTATGAGGCTATGAAAATATATTCATGGATGTTATTTTGGTTGAAATTGAAAAAAACAAAATTAAAAATAAAATATCGGTAATTTCAGAGACGAAAATTTGAAATCGTTTGGAATTAATTATTGATCAATAATCATTAATTAATCATTACTTTATCATTAACAAATGTTCTTGTTGATATAGGGGTGATGCCTCACACTTGCAGAAATTAGGTAATCTCGACGTAGTCGCTTCGATCTGTCAGAAATAGTAGCCAAATGTCCTTAAAAGCACGCCCTGTTCTTTTAACAAAGAACAAGCTGGATTAGTTATAGTGTCTTGCATATAAGAAGAGGGTGATGGTCACCACTGGAATACCGTTTATCAAAAGTTCTGTCCTATCAGGGTTGACCTGGGGCTACACAAGAAAATCCCCACCTCTTTTTTTTTTTACAAACCCTCTCTCTCCCTGACTTCCCCAAATTGCGGTAGAATTTCCAAGACACGAAATTGAGAATTGGTAGGTGTAAAGTAGCTCATGCCGTTTGCTCGAGTGTGTTGTTGGACCACTGGGTAACCCAAAGACACCATCTTCGGCTATACATCAATGCTATTATGACTTAATAATCACATAATGATGGTCACATGTAAGCAATAATATTGATTTCTAACAGAAAAAGGTTCTTTCAGTCATTCTAAAAAGCCACGTAAACAGAAAAAAACCCTTTAATTACTTCTAACAAGATGTCGTCTAACGAACGAGTCCCTTGGTATTATTCTATCAACATGCTAGAGATCGTTTTGGGTGCGTTTAGGTGTTTACTCTCTTAGGTTTAGTGTGAGAAAGTTGAGGCTTAACTCTCTTATATGGTGTTTGCTTCCTCCCCTATCGCCTTCTCTCTTTCTCTGAGAAAAAGTCTGTTAGATTATGACTCATCACCCAAATCTTGGTCACACCGTCTTGACGTTTAGCGCTCGTTTCGTGGATATTATAAGATATATATATATATATATATATATATATATATATA
>NC_068998.1:46577502-46587465 GCF_001194135.2 Octopus bimaculoides
ATATATATATATATATATATATATATATATAATCCTCATCATTTAACGTCCGTTTTCCATGCTGGCAGGGGTTGAACGGTTTGACAGCATCCATACCAGGTTCTATTATCTGTTTTGGCTTGGTTTATACAGCTGAATACCCTTCCTAACGCCAACCACTTTACAGGAGTGTACTGGGTGCCTTTTACATGGCACCAGCATCATGTGGCACCATTGTGTGTGCATGTATATATGTATTCATTACATGATATGACTTTTACAAATATATGACTGTCAGAAATATATATATATATATATATATATATATGTATATGTATATGTATATATATATATATATATATATGTATATATATATGTATATGTATATATATATATATATATATATATATATATATATATATATATATGGTATAAATATTGCTCCAATCCTGATTTCCTTCACATTTATTGGACCCTCATGGTTTACACAAAATTGATTTAACAAAAATTAAATAACTACAAAATATTTATTCAATTTCAAATTCTATTTGAATATTTGAAGCAGATTCGAGCTCTCTTGTGAAGTCTTATATCTATATATATATTTTTTTTACATTGCAAATTAAATGTCTTTGGAACTTTCAATGTCCTGTTGCTGCTATACATTATTGGTTCAGTGCCACTATATATATAAACAATATCAAATGTGGTCATTCACTGTGGATGATGATCTCATGTGATAAAAGATTCTTTTGAATAATTGACTATCAGAAATACATTGTGCCTAGAGATAGAATATATGTATATTTATTTCAGTTCTGCCTTGATTATATTCTCTGACAATAATGCTTTGGATCTGTACAGTTAATATTGTGTTTTAAATATAAAATACTTGAATCTATAAAACATTTGACTGTCAGAAACACATTATGTCTGGAGATAGAATATATGTATATTTATTTCAATATCTGGCTTGATTATATGATGTGTCAATAATGCTTTGGATCTGGACAGTTAATATAGCGCTTTAATATACATCATTTTATAAAACATTGATCTTGAGATAGGATATATGTATATTTATTTCAAAAGCTGGTTTGATTTTATTCTGAAGCCTTTATATCTGTACATTTAGTAATGTTTTTTTTTTTCATAAACATAAAATATAATTCTATAAAACATATATTGGACAAGCAATTTATATTGTTTGATCCAATATAACAGTAATTTCAGTGAATTATTTCTTTATAGATGTCGTAAATAAGTAATAAAAGACAAAATAAACAAAAAAAAAAACGTGATGCATCATGCATGGCAAGAAATTTTGTCTTGCAGTTTTACCGAATTCCTTCTAATGTGTTGTAACGTGGAAGAACAAAATGACACAAAACGAACATGGACAGTATAGTTTGTGCATCTAGTGTGGCACTTGCATCAGTCCATGTTTCATGTTGGCATGGGCTGACAGGATCCGGTGGGCTCCAATATCTGCTTTGGTATGGTTTCTACAGCTTGGTGCCTTTCCTAATGCCAACCACTTTTCAGCATATATTAGGTACATTTTTCGTGTCATTAGCACGATAAAGGTTGCCATGTTGCTTTCAGGACTATGGACTCCGAGAAAAGGAGTTGGTTTTATGCTGAGGAATTAGGGGTTAAAGTATGAAAGGAGGGATGGGGGGAGAGCAATTTCATGTAGAAGAGCTGAATGGTTACTCTCATTTAATAGAGAAGGGACAGAGTGATCAATAGGAGCTGAGAAGAGATTGATAGTAGAGATGAAGTGTCCAGGTGGCCCTCCTCAAGGGACACAAAATGAGTAGATGTTGGTGTTTGATTTAGAACATTGGACAGCAGAGTTGTTTGAGTGTTGGAATACATGTTTCACAATATTTATTCCAATTCTGCTCTCTGAGTTCAGATCCTGCCATGGTCAACTTTATCTCTCGTCCTTTTGGGGTTGATAAAAAGGCATCAATCTGGGGTGGTGGACTGGCAGAACAGTAAGGATGTCAGATGGGATACCTTGTGATAGTTAATACAGTTCTATATTTAAGAGATGAGGAATTATGTACATTATTTACATTTGACAGATATTTATCCTCATCTTGTTTGTTGTTTACAAGTTTCGGCTGATATACCCTCCAGCCTTCCGTCAAATGTAAATAATGTACTTGTGATAGTTGTCCTCTACCTTTTTCTGTTTGAGTTCAAGTTCGTCCATGGCCTACTGCAGTGGTAGAGTTTAACCCTTTTGATACCAACCTGCTTGAGACTGCCCCCTGATTCTGTTACAAAGTACACAAGTTAAATTAAAAACTTATTAAAATTTCAAATTAATTTATATTTCAAATATTATTTAATAATTCCTAACAATTTTACCAGCTTTCTGCCCTACAATATCATTCTGAAAAATAAACAGTTGCATCATCAACTTCTCAGATCTCTAAGATAATGCTTGGTTAATTCGGAACAATGGAATAAATAAGTATAACATTTGACAGAATAATCTTAATTATAACTGGTTGGGTTAATCATGCATAACTTTGTGTCTTCACGATTTTGATGATGTGATGTTTATTTTTAGAATGATCTCATAGGGTAGATGCAAGCATCTGGATCTTGCTAGCTTGAACATAAAACAGGTTGGAATATTTGAGGTAGATATGATCAGTTTTAATGCTAAAAGGTTAAAAATCTATTTTATGCAATTACATATTTTATACTTAAAAAATCATTTGAAACGTTTTTTCTTTTATAAAATTAAACGAAGTTCATGTTTGGATTGAAAACAAATTGGACAGAGACCCTTATAGGAATCGTGTCTCATGTCTGCTGTGAGTATTGTGGTCATTCTGTGATCACATAGTTTCATTCGCATAGGGTCTTCTCACTAAAGATTACTTTTATCTGATATCACATGACTCAGTGGTTAGAGCATTGGGCTCACAATCATGAGATAGTGAATTTGATTCCAGGACCAGGCTGTGTGTGTTGTGTTCTTGAGCAAGACACTTTGTTCCATGTTTGTCTTCTGTAAACAATCTTGCCCAGACTTGTACCTTGGAGGGGAATTTTCTAGGGGCAATTCCATGGTCATTCATAACTGAAGGGGGTCTTTACCCTTTACCCTGTATGCCATTGGTTATAAATTCATTTACTCTTAAACAACTTAAGAAAGATAAAAAAGGCAAAACAAAAACTTTATTTCATTTTGGGATCCTTAAAATAAAATAAACCAAGGACAAACTGTGAATAATGATTAAAGAATTTCTATCCTAAACTCTAAAAGAATTTTTCTAGTGGAATCCCAGAATTACTGCTTGGAAATTTGAAATTCCTTTCCTGTTAAGGGATAGGAGAAAATTTCCCCAGGTTCATTAAGAATTATGGCCCTAGATACAGTGTGATTGAGGTGCATGTGTAGATAAGTGGGTGGATGAGTGGGGTTAAACCTGATGGTTGCAGTTCAAGAATGTCTTTAATCATAGGTCAAAGTTGATGTGGGTTGACATGGGAACTAAACAAAAAGGTTCAACTCAAAACTTCCATTTAGGTTTGTGAAAGTAGGAATATAAAATAATCTTTTGTTGCAGTAAAACCATATGCACTTCCATACTTAACAGGGTGCATGTGTGTGTGTGTGTGTGTGTGCATGTGTGTCTGCATATGTGTATATATGTGTATATATATATGTACGTGTATGTATTTCAAAATGTAACTACAAGTGGATCATTGGCAATTTTCCCCTCCGTCTTCCTTTTCTCTTGGACTTTCCTCTGTCTCCTGTTTCTGATGAAGAGCTTTGCTCGAAACATAAAGCACCCTTTCTTTACTTCCTTGAGTATCTTATTAATACTTTGCATGTACCACATCCTCACATTGTTGTTTTTTTCTTGTGTTTTATCTTTGTTTTTTTTTCGGATTAATTATAGATGTGTGTGTTTACATATGTATATGTATATTTGTATGTGTATGTGTGTGTGTGTGTAAGTCTGCGTGTGTATATATATCTATATATATATTTGCGTGTGCGTATATTTATATATGTGTGTGTGTGTTTGTAAATACATATGTGTGTGTGTGTGTGTACTTTGAAGGAAGTCCATGTTGTTCCCAGCATATTTTGAAAGACTATGAATGAAACATCAGAAATACTTGTTCTACTTTTAATGCAAAAGCCTGCTGAAAATTAGTTTCATTTTATGAAAAGCACATTCTATCGCTTGTACATAGGACTTCCCTCCTTTCAATTTCCATTAATATTAAAAAGTTGACTCAACCTCAACTTAAACACCGCTCCACCCACATTATATCTCACCTAATTACCAGGAAATCATTACTGCTTTCACTTTTTGCCAGCCTGTTCTGCTTGAATCTCCGGTATTGGCAAGTTAGTCCTCTCTTCATTTAAATCTCTCTAATTATTCGTCTAATTATTAATGTCCACGCTGAAAGACATGAATGAAACACAATTTTCATTTCGCTTCCTCTATAAAATGTGTAGCCATAGCCATGACCAAGTAAAAACATGATTTTTCCTTTTTTCTTTTTATTGTAATAATGGTGTTTCTCAGCGCGATACAAAGCCAGGCCAGAAATGTCATGGGTGGCGAGGGAGGTTGGTTATAGAAGCGAAGCTTTAGAAACTTGTGCTTACTACTGTAGCATGAAGTACGCCTGTATGATATAGTTCTGGGTTAGGAGTGCTCTAGTAGACCTAGGGATATGTCCATGCTTATCACCATCATTCAGCTGTGCAACTTTCCCCCCGGTACATTGTAATTCATCTACACCCAGTATCCTGATTGAGTGAGGAGATACGGATGTGAAGCCTTGTGGTCCTTAGTAGAAATGCTTAGCAGTATTTCATGTGTCTTTACATTCTGAGTTCAAATTCTGCCGAGGTCAATTTTGCCTTTCATCCTTTCAGGGTCAGTAAATTAAGTACCAGTTGCGTACTTGGGTCGATCTAATCGACTGGCCCCCCTCTCCCAAAATTTCAGGCCTTGTGCCTATGGCAGAAAGGATTATTATTATTATTATTATTATTATCATCATTATTAAGGCAGCGAGCAGGCAGAAACATTAGCATGCCAGGTAAAATACTTAGCAGTATTTCATCTGTCTTCATGTTCTGAGTTCAAATTCTGCCAAGGTCAACTTTACCTTTCATCCCTTCAGGGTCGGTAAATTAAGTACCAGTTGCGTACTGGGGTCGATCTAATTAACTGACCCCTTCCCCCAAAATTTCAGGCCTTGTGCCTTTAGTAGAAAGGATTATTATTATTAAGTTGGTGAGCTGGCAGAATGATTACTGTGCTTGAAAAAATGTTTAGTGTTATTTCTATTGACTTAATGTTCCAAGTTCAAATGCCACCAAGGTTGACTTTGCCTTTCGTCCTTTTAGAATTCAATAAAATAAGGACCCGTTGAGCACTGGGGTTGATGAATTTGACATGACCTCTTCCCCAAAATTTCAGGCCTTGTGCTGTTCATAGAAAGGTTTATTATCAGTGTTATTATTATTATTATTATTATTATTATTATTATTACCTCTGCCTTAGCGAAGGCAGAGGTATTGTTTTCAGTGATGTTTGTTTGTTTGTCCGTGGACAAGATATCTCAAGAACTGCTGGATGGATTCGGATGAAACTTTCAGGGATGTTTGGCCTTGTGATTAGCACATACTGATTAGATATTTTTGTGTCAAATCAGACCATTCTGATCAAAGGTCAAGACATTTCTTTATTATTGCAGTATTGTTTCGGAACCATTTTGTCTTCGTTCAAACTTTCCAGAATCTTCCAGTTCTTAACCTCCATCATGTTCATCTGTTGGAGTCTGAGAAGCATCTTAATCACCCTTAAGGATGACTGATGTCTTGCATGGTGACTGTGTTTAACACAGGGCTGTGGAGTCGAAACAAAAAACTTTGACTCCGATTCCGACTCCTCTACTATTGGTGCCTCCAACTCCTCTACTATTGCCACCTCCGACTCATCTACTATTGGCACCTCCAACTTCTGTACTATTTGCACCTCCGACTCCAACTCCTCTACTATTGGTGCCTCCGACTCCAACTTCTCTACTATTGGCACTTCCTACTCTGACTCCTCTTTATGGAATTAAGTGATTGTGGTCTACATATCTCATAAAGCGTATGCATACGCTTGTACTTTGAGTAGGCCTATAGGTTAGAACTGGTTTGTATTAAAGAATAAAGGTACTGTGAGTTGGTGTTGGAGTCAGAGTCGATATAGTTTTACTGACTCCGACTCCAACTACCCCTTAATAGTTCCCAACTCCAACTCGGACTCCACAGCCCTGGTTTTAAGTGAAGAAGAGTTGTGCACTGGCAACCCTACTCTCTCATCCATGACCATCTTCCATCCAGTGGCACAACGGGGTCAAGACAATTGGGGATGGAGATGGATGCAGTGGATGACCGCCATCATCATCATCACCACTGTCATCAACATTATTGTTGTTGTCACCATCATTGTCATCGTTGTTTGCACCATCTTTGTTGCTGTTGTCATCGGCATCGTCATCATCAAATATCATAATCATTATCATAACATCATTGTTGACATCATTCATCATCATCATCATCAATAACATTGTCATTTTCGTCATCATCATCATGGTAGTTATCATCACCATCCTCATCTTCACCATCGTCATCATCATCATCACCATTGCCATTGCTGTATGTTCACTCTCTATGTTGGCAGGGATTGGATCAGTCATCCCAGCCCAGCTCAGTTCTTCTTATTCAGACTTGGAGACTCCCTTATTGGGCCTCATCTTACTCTCTTCGCTCCGCAATGCATTGCTGAAGCCACCTTGCCCTCCATTGAACCATGGAGGTTTCTTCCACAGAGTCCACCAAATCCAGTCTTCACGTGCATATGTAGACAAACCCTAATATGCTAATAGACCCATAGCTGGGTCCCTGACAGGTGCTCCTACACCAAGTCAGAGCAAACCTGGAAACAATACTGGCCATGTGGTGTTTCCACAATCCCCCAAACCCTACAGTTTCTGAACCAGTGCCCCACAAGTGAATGCAATTTAAGATCACACTCTAGACACCTTTACAGAAGTCTGCATCTCAGCTTTCCTTTGTTTACACTTTCCCATTGTCTTTTCTCATCCTTTCTCACCCTCCAAGGTGTGACTTATTGATTCTCCTGCTATAGACTTACTTGCATTGTTCTGTTTTTAGTGCATCAATACTGGCTTACATCGCCAGGCATACAATGCAGGATATGGCTTGGATATTGCTGCAGTCGTGCTCCAACGATGCATAACCTTCACTCTGATGACAGTCGTCAGTGTCACCCACCGGCTCTGACGTCTAATATGTATTAATATATTTCATAGACAAGTATTGATTAAATATCATTTAGCTAGATTATTCTTATTTATATTTTATGTATCCTAGATTAAGACACAGAACATAAAAAAATAATTTAATTGTATCATTATGTATAAATTTTATATGACCTAATATAACACACATACATACATGTATACGTATATATATATAATGTATATCACATTTAGAGTGCATATTTTATTTATAGCATATATATTTCATAACATACAGAGTCACACACACATGCACATATATAATTCATTTTGTGTGTATACACATGTATAATTCAACACACACACACACGTCAAGTTGTTTCTTTATATAACATTTTAATCATGTATATTTACAATATACATAAATCTGACATATTTTATTATACATATAAATTAATTTTTTTCATGACATAATATTTTATCATTAATATAGAAATTTATAATATTTTATGATGTGTATTTATAACATATATATATAGCATTTATATCATCTATGTAGATATACAAACATTTGTTTTTATCTATTTCATATTTACCTTAAAAAGACATTACTTTTAATGTGAATAGGGCAGTACTTGTAATGTGAGGTCAGCGTGGATGATATAGTAGTAGTAGTGGTGGTGGTAGTGGTGGCGTTGGTGGCAGTGGTGCAAGAAAGAGAACTAGAATGTAAACATTCAGAGATTGACTGTAACTCTGAGTATTGTTGATACAAGCTATTCCTTATCCCAACAGGTTGATGTTATTGTAGGCTTCGTTTATCTGAAAAGTTCCATATACCGAAACAGTCTGAAGCTGTCCTCAAAGACAAAGAGTGCTAACGTGTGTCTATTATAAATAATATATATAGTGTATATTGTATATTATAATCATTATGCTAGTTACATATATTCGTGTAAAAGTCATATTCAACACGTTCGAGTGCATTCGGATGTGAGAAGATCTTCCACTGCGGAGCTACACCTGGGAACAAATTCTCTTCTTAGACGTGTCAAAACACAAGACGGGCTGTGACTGACCTCATTACATTGTAGAACGCATGCATTTCTGTGTCGTGTCATTTCATCATATACGAACATCAAATTAGCCACTCACAACTCGAAGAGGAGAATTTTCTTGTGTGACTATCTTCAAAGCGGATGGTCTTCCTGCGTCCAAATGCACTCGAACATATTGACTATGACTTAAACATGAATATATTTCATTCAATGCTGCTACGGGCAAACATTATTTGGTGGACATTGGAATTAGACACTGAGGGAAAATGGCTGTAACTTTTTTATTTTTTAATTTTGGCGATTTTCGTTTTCGATAATGTGTTCTACATGTCACGGTCATGCAATTCCCCCTAAAAAAAATTTTGGACCCCCCCACTGGGGTATGTACCAATAGCGTAGAGGCATTCTGGTCACGAATAAAACGTAGGCTGAAATATAAAAGTGGATCATGCAGTAACATGAAATGGTCACATATTGATGAGGCAATGTACCGTGATTATTACGATATGAAGTGTGAGAATTCGTGGGAAAACTTTCAGACATTTATCAAGCACATAGCCGAAATATATCCACAGTGATTTCAGAAAGGTAACGGTAAAGGTTACAGTTTTTTTTCTTTTTTTTCTTTGCTTTCGAATTTTGTTACAGGCTATCTTTCTATTTTTTTTTATTTTGTATTTTTCGTTTTCGAATATATTGTAGTGGCGCGTGTGACCGCCATCTTGGGAAGTGCCATTGCGCACGTGCAAGGGATTTGCCGTCAGCGGAAGTACCCGAGCACGCATGCGCAATGCAACAGTTGGAGAAAAAGCAATAGCATTCGGTCTCTTTTCTCTCTAGCAGCGGTGGTGACAACACGTATCTCACAACTCGACCCCGACATGTGGTCGAAGCTTCTTTAGTATTCTAGCGGCATGCCTGTTCACCCAGGAACGAAACGGCTCTACACCAACCTAGAATAAACTATTGATCTGTTGTTACCGTTATCCCTCGTGTTGTTGTATTTCTGGATATTAATGATTAATATAAGAACTGGAGAGAGATGGCCGAGCCATCATATCGCATCCAATAATTATAACTGGTGACCCCCAACGTGATGACGGAATTATCTCTCAAACAACTCGTAAAAAAATGAAGAGACGACGAAAAACAACAAAAAACAACAACACAAGAGACGAGGGAATGAAACAATCCAACCAACTGCAACAGTTTTCTTACCCCGGAGAAAATACCATACAGCCTGGAAACTGAACTATCAACTACTATGACATGAGCGTATTTCTCTCACCCACGTGTTCAACACCAATTGAGGCCGAGAAAAGAACAAACGAGTGAACAGTGATTTCTCTTTTCGCCTGACTCCACATGGCTTGAAAAACAGAAAAAAAAAACAAACAACGTTGCTTCTATCTATTGTCTTACAGGACAACACACAAAGAAAAAAAAATACTACACACAGGCACATACATAAAACTTTTTGCCTGTATTGTTTTTTTTCCTTGCAGCAACGACGTAAGGTTGGTCAACAATATTTTTTTCTACAGACAGTACAAAGCAACACCTTCGTTGCAACTTTCTTTCACACAGACCCTTTATCTCCAGGTCTGGC
>NC_068998.1:46587946-46592881 GCF_001194135.2 Octopus bimaculoides
GGGAAGTGCCATTGCGCATGTGCAAGGGATTTGCCGTCAGCGGAAGTACCCGAGCACGCATGCACAATGCAACAGGTGGAGAAAAAGCAATAGCGTTCGCTCTCTTTTCTCTCTAGCAGCGGTGGTGACAACGCGACCCCGACATGTGGTCGAAGCTTCTTTGGTATTCTAGCGGCATGCCTGTTCACCCGGGAACGAAACGGCTCTACACCAACCTAGAGTAAACTATTGATCTGTTGTTACCGTTATCCCTCGTGTTGTATTTCTGGATATTAATGATTAATATAAGAACTGGGGAGAGATGGCCGAGCCATCATATCTCATCCAATTCTTATATGTTCTCTGGTAAAAAGCGTGAGACTCGCAGTTCAACTTTCTGAGTAAATGCAAGATTTGGATTGTCCGCGTTTAGCTGTTATTTCTAGCATATCAAGTTTCGTGGTGGGGACTCCACATGTGATCCTTTTTCTGTTTCAATATAAATGTAAGCCGTTCATTTTCACATCTAAGTTGCGAGAAGGCTATTCGTACGACCTGGACATGTAGAACACAATGTCAAAAATGAAAATCGCCGTGTGTGTGGGGGGAGGTGGGGTCCAAAATTTTTTTTAGGGGGAATCGCATGACCGTGACATGTAGAACACATTATCGTAAACGAAAATCGCCAAAATTAAAAAAAAAAAAAGTTACAGCCATTTTCCCTCAGTGTCTAATTCCAATGTCCACCCATTATTTAATTATAATATACATGTTAACTTTTAGAGCATAAAAATGAATATAGTACGTATAACCTATAAATATTTTGTACTATTATATTACAGCTCCATAGAAAAAATAAGTAAATAAATAAATGGAAAAAAAAAACTTACTTAAAAACTAAAAGAAAAGCGTAAAACTGTATTTCGTGCATTATTTGTATGTTTGATTTCTTGTTGCTATTAACAATTACGCTTGATGTGTGTGTGTGCGTGTTGCTCATTGTCCGGTGTGATTGATGTAATAGTAGTAGTAGTAACAACAGCAGCAGTTGTGAGCAATTATATACACCACAATACCCTCTCCTCTTACCCTACTTTATATTTGTATACGCTTCACATCCACCCTTTTTTTTTATATATATGGCTGTGTGTGTGTGTGTGTCTCTACACCTTACTCAATGTCTCTTTGTGTGTATGTCTGCACCTTGCACGCTTATACTTTCTTTGTCTTTCTCCATCGAACACACATGTATATACATATCTAGAAACACACACCTACCTCACCAGCACTACCATCACCACAAAATCCCTTTCTACCCTGAAATTCCTCACCTCTTCTGTTTTACCTTCGTCTTTACCCATTGTCTAACCGTCTTTTTTTTTTAACGTATTTAAATCCCCATCGCCTACACCACCATTGTCTGCACCACCACCATTACCATTACGCCACCACACCCCGGCTCCATTTACTACAATACGTTGTCCCCGTACCTTATCTATTCCCTTGCCTTGCCTTTTTCTCCTCCACCACCTCCGCCTTCCACTACCTTTCACTCTACAGGTCCTGTACTCTCTCCCCCTTCTCCTACTCAACCTAACCTTAAAGTGGCTAACACACAGACAAAGGAGTAGGGGAGGAGTTTTCCTTCAAGATTTTACAAAACTGATATTATTACAACACATACATATAAACATACACATAGTTTAATCTATCTATCTATCTACACTACAACAATATCTATTTCAACATCAAGAACCTTACGATACAACACACACACACACACTTAAGTGTTAGTTTATGAACGTAATATTTTTTTTCTTAAACTGATCCTAACAAATTCAACCCAGTTTGACGTTTTAATAGCATTTCATATATTCTATGGATACGTATAATATAGGTATGTGAGTGTGTGGAGTAAAGTTTAATGCTATGTGCGTGAAATTTAAGTTTGTGGTGGACGGAGACCGCCCCAGTTACCTGGGAGGGTGTATGAGTACGTGAATATTGTATGTGAAGCTATGTCCGTGTTGGAGCTGTACTTACTATGCTTTTATTCTTTTACTTGTGCGGCCATGCTGGAGCATCGCCTTGAAGGATTTTAATCGGCCCCAGTACTTTTTATTTTATTTTTTAAGCCTGGTAGTTAGGCAAGACTTACTTATTCTATCGCCCCCTTTAGCCGAAACGCTAGGTTACGGGGATATAAACACACCAACACCAGTTGTCAAGCGGTGGTGCTGGACAAACACAGAAATGCGTAAAGAATACGTTTCACCAACCTTTTTCGGCATAACAAAAACCCCTAACCCTAATCACTGGATGTACGTGTTCTTTACTTTCGCCCATATATACATATATATATACACGACGGACTTCTTTCAGTTTCCGCCTACCAAATCCACTCCCAAGGCCTTGGTCGGCCCGAGGCTATTGCCCATGGTGCCACGCAAAATAATAATTCTTTCTAATTTTGCTCAAGGCCTGGAAGTTTGGTGGAGGGGGTAGTCAATACACTGACCCCAATGCACAACTGGTTCTTGAGGTTGGAAAGGTAAAGTCGACTTTGGCGGAATTTGAACAAAGAACGTTATGACAGAAGAAATATTGCAAAGCATTTTGTCCGGTGTGCTAACAGTTCTGCCAGTTCGCTGCCTTATTAAACCCGTAAAAAATAATTCTTTCTGAATCAGGAACAACCCCAGAAATCTTAAGGGGGAAGAGGTAGTCGATTGCATCGACCCAGTACTTGACTGGTACCTATTTTCATCAACCGCACAAAGATGAAAGGCAAATTCGTCCTCAGTGGCATTTGAACTCGGAAAGTAAAGAACCGGAAACACACCTCCTAATAATAAATATCGAAGACTGTGTGTTTGGATCAACATACCACGTTCCTGGCAATAATATCTGGAATTTCCTTCCAGATGCTTGAAGTGTTTTGTGGTCGGGAATAATCAAAAGAAAACTTGATACGTAGACACGTGGCACGAGGGATGGGGGACGTGTGTGTGTAAGATATCTGTGTGTCTTGGTGTAAAGTTTAAAGAATTATGGATAATAATAACTGATCTCTGCAAGGGAATCGTTTTACCATTTCTACTCGAGCTTTTATTCTATTTATTTTACTCCTATTTTGTCTTCCGCGAAGGGAGAAAATGTACCTTTTGCCCATTCAGCCCCTTTACCACCCCCTAGCAACATTCTCCCCCATCTCGGTTTATTTACACGATGCACATCCATACATAGCTTACATACACATATAATAACTATACATCCATGTGAACATGTATATGTACATACACACCCACATATATATATATATATATATATTAAAATTACACACAATTATCCTCACACATGCACATACTAATACGCAATCATGATATACATGCATAATACATACACATGTGTATATATATATATATGTGTATATATATGTATGTGTGTGTATGTATTTTATGCAGACATACATACACACGCATTTAAAAATGTATACATAAACACACACATGCATGTATGTGTGTGTGTGTATATATATATATATGTGTGTGTGTGTGTGTGTGTGTGTATATATATTCATTCCTTATTTATTCAGTAACAGATTCGATTCATGGCTGGGTGGGGTGGAAGGGGGTTAACCATCTCTACCCATTTCCCCAGTTTCTCTTCTATGCTATCACCACTGCCGCCGCCGCCACCACCACCACCAATATTATATCCAGGTATCTACTCTTCACTTATTGACTGCATAACACCTTTATTTTCTGAACAGCTTGCTATCTCCTCCTCCTCCCCATCCCAACTGTTGGTAACTAATGCCAGTTGGAGGTAATTGTGGTGGTGGTGGTGACAGTAAGTATCACACTCCTCCCCCCCCCGTCCCCAATCCCACCTCACTTCCTCTCTCTTCATACATACATGCACAGCACATGACGGCTTCCTGCCTCCTTACCCTCATCTCTCCTTTCCACCCCCACCCCTCCCTCTCCTTTTGTTTTTCTGTCTCTGTCTAACCGACATCCAGGTAAACATGATTTGAATATTACATTTGAACAGTCTGTCTGTCTGTGTGTGTGTGTGTGTGTTGCTGTATTATATTACCTGAGTTAGTCAGTCAGTAAGGTGAGAGAGAGAGAGAGGAAGGTAGAGGTGGTGGTGGAGGAGGAGGAAGAATAAGGGCTGCTATCTGTGGGAGTCAGTCACCTGACTGGCCCAATGGAAGTAACAGACAAGCAAGCCTTATCTACCATAACAAATTCACTTACCTTACTCACTCTGAGAAAATAGGGATCATAGGTTTCTGTGTAAGTCACATGACTAGTTTAATGTAACTGGCATTTTAAAATAGGGACCACATGGTTTTGAATTTGTGAGTTTCTAAAGAGTCATATGACTTTTTGAGTATAACAAGCCCCAAAACTTAGGGATCACATCAACTTGAATTAGTGAGTTTCGGTGGAGTCACATCTTTTTTTCGACAAATATAATCATGAGCACTGACCCTCTCTCCAGAAGTAACAAATAAACTAAGAAAGATACACTAATTTCTAGGGAACCTGTTCACATGTTATAGTAATGTGATCAAAAATATTTCTTCAGTTCTCGTGTTGCTCTGTTTGACATTAGAGGTTTATACTGTTACCTATAGTCCACAGGTTTATTATAACTGTTACTTATGGTCCAGAGGTTTATCACTGAGGTTACCTAGGGTCCTGAAGAACCCTACTTCTTTCCTTTATGTGACTGGTGGTGGAGGTGATGAGAAGAAGAACGTGTACCATATTTTTCAGCATATAAGTAGAATTTTTCTAACCAACCACATGGTCTCTGGTTCAGTCCCACTGCGTGGCACCTTGGGCAAGAGCCTTCTACTATAGCCTCAGGCCGACCAAAGCCTTGTGAGTTGATTTGATAGATGGAAACTGAAAGAAGCCCGTCATATATATATATATATAT
>NC_068998.1:46593031-46593731 GCF_001194135.2 Octopus bimaculoides
GTAACTTAGCAGTTCAGCAAAAGAGGCCGATAGAATAAGTACTAGGCTTACAAAAAGAATAAGTCCTGGGGTCGATTTGCTCGACTAAAGGTGAAACAAGTAAAAGAGTAAAAGAAAGAGAGCAAAGAAAGGTGGGTTAACTAAGACAGCAAGATGATTTTGGAGGGCCAGAAATTTTATGTGAAATGCAGCAGGATTTGGAAAGATACTGCTGATGTTTGAATGTTTACACTACCTACTATGCTGACTTGTATTTTGGGAAAATATGGTACACGTAACACAACAGTGTGGTGGAACAGTGGTGGTTAAAAGACATCTCATCCAGTTTTCTAAGAATTCTGTCAAACAACAGCCTCAGCTGGTATTTTATTTATTGGACCTGAAAGAATGAAAGACAAAGTTAGCCTTGATGAGATTTGAACTCAGAATGAAGAGAACTGGAACGAGTATCAACAAAAAATTCTATGTGATGCCTTAATAATTCTGCTATTTCATCTCTCTCAAGGACACAGTGTGCTGCCTGTTCCAGGAATTGATCTTGCATCATTATGATCATGAGCTGACCACCCTACCCACTGGACCATATTGCCTTCAGACTCACTGTGCTAAAATTCATCATCAATATTTTAAAATAGCGTTAGATATTACTCAGATGCTGGAATAAAGATAATATTATAAACATATTCAAATCATCAGAGAT
>NC_068998.1:46594247-46598614 GCF_001194135.2 Octopus bimaculoides
AATCATCTCTGGCTAATCTTTGAGAGGATGTTGGTGTTACCATTGTGGAGGTTTGAGCTTTCTGAGTGCTCTTGTTTCAAATGAAATTCCTAGGTAAAATATATAATCATCATCATCATCATCAACATTGTTGTTGTCATCATCATCACCACTATCACCAACATCCTTGTTGTCACTCATCATAGTTGTTGCCACCACCATCACCATCATCTTAAGATCATTGATGACATCATAATCATCAAAATCATCAGTATCATTCTTGCTGTCACAGTCATTTTCATCATCATCACTATTATCGTCATCGTCAATGTTGTCATCATTATCATTGTTGTTATCATCATCCTTGTCTTCATCATCTCCATCGTCATTGCCGTATGTTCACACTCCATTTTGTCAGGCACTGAATCAGTCATCACAGCCCAAGTCGGTTCTTATTCAGACTTACAAACTTCCTCGTTGGGTCGGTGATGAGCATGTGGTGCCCTTGGTTCTCCTATTGGCCTCATATCCATGGCACTGTGCCCCTCTAACATTAACCACTTTACAAAATATACTTACTACATAGTGTGGTACTTGTGTCAAAGTGATCGAAACACAGTTATCTAGCCTGGGCTGTTACTTTGACAGTAGAAACTTCAGAAGAGCCAAAATCAATAATCTTGCAGCTGTGATGATTGATCAGTGGATCAATATCAAATTTCTTTTTCTCACCAACTGCTTACTTAACTTGGTCATTGCAGTGCTTTTATATATATATATATATATATATATATATATATATATATATACCTGGGACAGTACTGCAGTTATACAGACACAAATATCACAGACCAACATTACAATACTGCTTACATATCTGGGACAGTGCTGTTGTTACATACACAAACATCATAGACAAACAAATTACATTGTAGGGTAGGTAGAGAGGCAGGATCTGGCCAGTTTGAACATAAAACTGGTGGAATATTTAGGCCAGATATGGCCAGTTAAATGTCAAAGGGCCAATTCTGCTTCAACTGATGTAAAACAGAAAAGCATGGGGGAGGTGCAGGGTGGTGTGTCTGACCCTTAAAAGCTTTTTTTCTTTTTTTCCCCCTTTGTACCTAGAACAAGGAATCATTTCTAGTTTGCATTGATTTTTACAATTTCCCTTTTACTCCCTTCCTTCCCTACTCTCCTAGTCCCCTCACATTGAGTCTAAACTAAGGCTATTGAGTGATAATACAGTAGAGGGTGGGGCGGTATTAGAGGTGAATGGGTTGGGGTGGGGTATCCCCCTTTTTTTTTACTTCCTTTTTAATCAGAATGAGATAGGTGGTGGTGGGGCAACTTGTGTATCACCCCCCTCCAATCCCCTCCACCGTCCCTGCTCCTTCCCTCACCGGAAATAAACCAACACCCCTCACCTCAAACATAGGTAAATTTCACTTCACTTCTGGCCCACACCACCCCAGACTTCCTTCCCCCCCTGTTATCCCTTCTAGGTATTTTGCCTTCCCTTCTTTCTCTCTGTCTCTCTCTCTATTGTGGTGATGGTAGCAGTATAGAGGGCATTCAAAAAGGGGAGGGGAGATCATTTCTGTTTGTTCATCCTCCCAGCTTTTCACCATCACAAGTCCGCCTCCTCTCCTCCCCTGCAACTTTACACAAATCCATTCTACCACTTGTTCCACACTTCTATTGTTTCATTCTTCTGTGGCCAGGATACACAGATTGTGGTGTCTGTGTGTCTTTGTGCTTGTGTGTGTGTATGTATATCTGTTCATTTATATATATATATATATATATATATATATATGTCAATGTGTGTGTTTGTGTCTATACCTATATGTGTGAGTATGTGTGTATGTGTATCTGTTAATATATATATGTCAATGTGTGAGTTTGTCTATACTTGTGTGGGTGTTTGTGTCTATACCTCTATGTGTAAGTATATGTGTTTGTGTGTGTGTACCTGTTAATATATATATGTCAATGTTTGTGTGTATCTGTTGTATGTTTGTCTGTGTGTATGTGTTCATGCATTTGTGTGTGTTGTGTAAACTAATCTTTATTCTCTTATATTTGTAATGTTTTAAATCCATCCCATAATGCAATGCTGTACCTTAACTGAGAAACAAAGCCCCCCCCCCATGTCGGAATCCAGCTCTCAACAACTTTAAACAAAGTATGTCCCAAACTTTCGAACAGTCTTGCATATTTTCACTGCCCAGATTCTTGTATTGTCCCTGCCACACTGCAGTCATGGTTACAACCTTGCACTTAACTAACAGACTATACTTCCCCATCCATTTCTACATTTCACAAAACATGCATTTTAATGCTTCAGTAAATCACTTGTCATAACTACCAGAAACATTATTTATGCAAATCGGATTTTCCAGTTTAGTGAAGTAGTTAATTGTCATAGCTCTCTCTCTGTCCTTCTCCCTCTCTCTCTCTCTCTCTCTCTGTGCTTATGTAACTTGCTATCCACCAGACTATCAGTTGTTGTTATACACTTCTGGTCACAATGGTCATCACATTGTTTTAGCTTTTGAATGATGCCACCCTGCTGGCTAGGTGGGTGAGCCACGCATATATATATATATATATATATATGGATATATATATATATGGATATATATATATATGTATATATATATATATATAAAATACAAACAATGGACAAGAATGGAAAACATCCAGACAGTTGGGTGATACAAAAAAGGGACAACAAAAACATCCAGAGAGACGATACAAAGAAAACAAGGACGGGTCATTCGGAGTTCTCTTTCCTCAGTCGAGTTCCAGATTATCTTTGCAATTTCGGCTGGTTATACTTGAGATTGCTCCAATCTGGCCAGCCCCAGGGAAAAACTAAGTTAAGAGCATTAGATTCCTTGGAAGAAAGCAGCGAATGTATACAAAACAAGGACACACACACACACACACATATATATATATATATATAAAAGGCAGTGCTCCAGCATGGCCTATGACTAAAATAAGTTAAAGAATATATATATGTTTGTGTGTCTGTGTTTGTCCCTCCACAATCATTTAACAACCTGCAAAAGAGACTGATAGAATAAGTACTTGACTTACAAAGAATAAGTCCTGGGGGTCAATTTGTTTGAGTTAAGGCGGTGCTCCAGCATGGCCGCAGTCAAATGACAGAAACAAACGAAAGAATAAAAGAATATATTTATACATGCACATATACATAGCAACAGAGTAGACTACATCAAAGTACCCGAGGTACCGGGTAATAGTATTAAAAAAATAATGTGTTTCGTCTACTGCCAAAATGTACTCTGTTCAAGTCCATTAATAATTATTGATACAAACATAGACTTATAACCTGAGTAGATTAATTGGAGATTTAGAAGCAATTATCTATATATATATTTTGTCTTTTTCTCGTTAAAATTCAATGAAATGTTTGGCTGCAGGAAAATTCATCAACCAATAATTAAGAACTGGAATTTACTCAGCAAATTGCTCGTTAGGGATTTGACAGTCGATTAGCAAAATCATTGACAAACAACTAACCAATTAACATAGTCACTGACGGCAATTTATTGATTAATTACAAAATAAATTACCTTTAGGTGCAAGTGTGGCTGTGTGATTAAGAAGCTTGCTTCCCGGCCATGTGGTCTTGGGTTCAGTTCCACTGCATGACACCTTGATGTTAGCTGTGTGTCTTTGTGTCTGTGTTTACGCCCCCTCCCCCCCCCCTAACTTAGCAGCTCGGCAAAAAGGAGTCGATAGCATAAGTACCAGGCTTAACAAAAAAATAAGTACTGGGGTCGATTCATTTGACTAAAAAAAATTCTTCAATGCAGTGCCCCAGCATGGCTGCAGTCTAATGAGTGAAACAGGTAAAAAATAAATGACGAGGAGGAAAAGAATCGTTAGGTTCACAATTCCTAACAGTCCCTTCTATTTTTTTTTTTTAATCTTTCAGTACAGTCCCCAATATTTTTTGGCTCTTCAAAAGATGATTTTGCGCTAATTAGCAAATTATTGGATGGGTAAATTGTCGTCAGTGAAATAGCTGCTAATGATAGGATGTTTGGACACATGGAATCGTTCACATCTGCAGGACAGCTGACGTCTTCAAAAGTAGATTTAAGTTTGTTTCTTTTTTTCTTCTTTTTTTTGGGTGTTTTCTCTCTACCTCCTCTTCCCACCCAAACCCCACTAAAGGGCTTGTCTCATGTTTTATGGGAATGTCCCACTAAGTCTTGTACTGTTTAAATATGGGAATGTACTCAATGTCTGATACGTATATAAATGTGTGCGTGTGTGTGTATGTATATATATATATATATATATATATATATATGTTATGTGTATGTATGTGTGTATGTGTATATATA
>NC_068998.1:46598624-46601304 GCF_001194135.2 Octopus bimaculoides
TATATACACACACATACACACCCATGTCTGTGTGTGTATATGTGTATGTACATATATATATATGCATACACACACATGTATATATGTACATACACATATATACACACATGTATTTATATATATTTACACACACACACACGTATGTATATATTTGTGTATGTGTGTGTATACATATATGTCTATACACACACACACACACACACACACGTATGTATATATGACAATGTTTATCCCAGGGCAATCCTTAAGTCATCCTCTGTCCTTCCCCCCCCCCACCAACTGTATATTGTTTTAACAACAACAACGGCAATGACACGGACAGCATGCCACAGAGAAAGGTCACACCTTGACGACATTTGAGGGATTGCACTGGTAACTATAGCTTCCACGGATATGTCATGTGATGTTGGGGCTTAAGACTGTTCTCACTATTGTGTGTGTGTGTGTATCTATCTTTATTTCAAATCAGTACTGATTGAGATGACCATTCCAGTCATGACTAACCTGCCTGTTTCATTTTAAGGACCAAAATCCATTATCAGACATGGCCTTCCATTTTTAGACAGCAGAGTGTGATTTTTCATGAGGTTTGGCTGCTATTACTAGCTTGTTGAGTGACCATGTTAATGCTTCCTCTTGTGTGTGTGTGTGTTGTGTTTCTCTTCTTTACTGTGATGGACTATTATCTTATCCAGGAGGAGTTTTAGCTCTTATTCACTTACGTTATAACCCCAGAATTATGTACGTGATCCTGTCTAACCTAGTGTGCGATCACTAAGCATGCTAGAAATAAGTGACATCTCCCTCAACTTACTTTATTGTCTTAAGATAAGAAGAATATGAACACATTGGATAATGTAGTCTTAGATACATTTTGTTTGGGAAACAAATAGATAAGATGGTCCCAGCTGCAATACCTCAAATTAAGGCTAAACAACAACCACAACATTGATGATGATGACGGTGGTGGTGGAGGTGGTGGTGGCGGCGATTTCAAGGGGAGGAGATTTGGTTAGTATCATTGACCCCAATTTCAACCTGGTACATTATTTGGTAGACCCTTGAAAGGATGAAAGGCAAAGTTGACCTCGGTGGGATTTGAACTCGCAATGTAAAGAGCTTGAAGAAAAACTTCAATCAGCCATTCTGCCATTACAATAACAACAGTCACAGTAATGGTTTCTAATTTAGGTGTTAGGCCATCAATTTTTGAGGGGAGGGGTATTCATTGCTACCATCAACGTCAGTACTTGACAAGTGCTTTATTTTATTAACCTTGGAAAAAATGAAAGCAAAGTTGACCTCATTGGAATTTGAACTAAGAATGCAAAGAGCTAATTACAAGAAGCAATTAACTCTTTTGATACTAACAGATCTGAGAACTGCTCCTGGTTCTATGATAACAAACTTCCTGTTTTGAAATGATCTATGTTAAAACCTTCCATCAAGATTTTCTGTTAATTTATGTTCCAAACATCAGATTAATAATCTTTTCTACTATAGGTGCAGGAGTGGCTGTGTGGTAAGTAGCTTGCTTACCAACCACATGGTTCCGGGTTCATTCCCACTGCGTGGCACCTTGGGCAAGTGTCTTCTACTATAGCCTCGGGCCGACCAATGCCTTGTGAGTGGATTTGGTAGACGGAAAACTGAAAGAAGCCCGTCGTATATATATATATATATATATATATATTTGTATGTATGTTTGTGTCTGTGTTTGTCTCCCCAACATCGCTTGACAACCGATGCTGGTGTGTTTATGTCCCCGTAACTTAGCAGTTCGGCAAAAGAGACTGATAGAATAAGTACTAGGCTTACAAAGAATAAGTCCTGGGGTCAATTTGCTCGACTAAAGGCGGTGCTCCAGCATGGCCACAGTCAAATGACTGAAACAAAGTAAATGAGTAGATAGGCACAAGGCCTGAAATTTTTAGGAAAGATTGGGCTCGTTGGTTACATCAGCCCCAGTGCTCAACTGGTATCTATTTCATTGAGTTCAAATGTATGAATGGCAAAGTCAACCTTGGCAGAATTTGAACTCAGAATGTAAAGACAGATGAAATGCTGCCAAGCATTTTGTCCAGCAAGCTAGCAATTCTGCCAATTTACCACCAAACACTGCATTAATAATTCTATTGTAGCTTCAAGGCCCAAGGCCTGGAATTTCCTGGGAGAATGTTAGTCAATTACATCAACCCCAGTGTTCATTCAACTGGTACTTAGTTCATTGACCCCCGAATGATGAAATGTAAAGTTGACCTCAGTACCATTTGAACTTGTAATGTAAAGAGCCAGATGAAATGCTGCTAAGAATTTCATCTCACCTGCTTATAACTATGCCAGTTCACCTGCTAACAACTACCAAACAGCAGGTTAATAATGACAATTATTTTATACTAAATTCTTTATTATTTTAAAATTAAGACAAAGTCAGGTGCAGGCTTGGTTGTGTTGTAAGGAGTTCACTTCTCAACCACGGGGACATGGTTCTGAGTTCAGCCCCACCGTGTGGCACCTTGGGCTAGTGTCTTTCTACTATAACCTTGGGCCAACCAAAGCCTTGTGAGTGGACTTGGTAAACAGATACTGAAAGAAACCTGTTGTATATATATACATATATACATATATATATATATATATATATATGGTGGTTGACTATTTTTCATGCAGTCTGACCACC
>NC_068998.1:46601314-46601595 GCF_001194135.2 Octopus bimaculoides
TGGTTGACTATTTTTCATGCAGTCTGACCACCTCTTGTACTTACACCTTAGATCCATTATGGCATCTGATGTGGCTTTTTAAACCCATACATTGTATTGAAAAGACACCCACATAGATTGGATATTTGATTTGGATCACCGAAAGCTGCAGTTAAGCTCTGATCTTTGTGGTTCTTAAAATGTCTTTTGAGGCCTCAGTTAGATTTGCAGACCTTATGGCACACACAGTATTGAAAGGTTTGCATATATATATATATATATATATATATATATATATATAT
>NC_068998.1:46601724-46602782 GCF_001194135.2 Octopus bimaculoides
TAGCCAATAAAAACACACGCACTGTATATTTGGTGTTAATTTGCTTCAGCTTTATATTACATTAATCTTAATCTTATTTCGGCCAGAGTTCTTTCGTCACACTTCTGTGACCTCATCAGTGGTCCTTTGTTTCCTTCTTTCTTATGTGTGTCTCACCTTGCTAACTATCAGTTAAATACAAAATGGCTGATAGTTTCCGCCTACCAAATCCACTCACAAGGCTTTGGTCGGCCCGAGGCTATAGTAGAAGACACTTGCCCAAGGTGTCATGCAGTGGGACTGAACCCGGAACCATGTGGTTGGTAAGCAAGCTACTTACCACACAGCCACTCCTGTGCCTATGTATTTAAAAAAGAAGCGTTAAAAGAAAGAGAATTGAGTTGACTTCAAGAAAAGTGTGAGTGTGACTGTAAAAGATTTGCCTGAAAAAAAAACAAGTCTCTTCCGAGCCATGCCAACGTGGAAACGACGATGTAAAAGTGATGATGGTGCAGGAGAAAAGAAAACATGCAGGGAGGCGTAACAGATGATGAAATATACCCAGTAACGTAACGGGTACTAAATTTAACAACAATCCTCACCAATTTATTCACCGCTACCACCATCACAATAGTCGTAATAATAGTGATGATAATAATAACAATATTAATAATGATGATGATGATGATGATAATAGTGATGATGATGATGATGATGATAATAGTGATGATGATGATGATGATGATAGTGATAATAAAGATAACAGTAACAATAAGGACGTTGATGATGATGATGTTCTATCTACGCCCACCTCACTTTCGGCAGAGATCTGGAGGTGGGGAGAGCTGTGGTGGTGGTGGGGGTAGATGGTAAATAAGGGTACAGGAAGGGTGGGTAGGAAGAGGTCTCCTTCATCCCTTCATCATCAGCCGCTCCTTTCCTTTCCTTGTTAACTCACCAAATTCTTATTTACTTTGCTTCCACCCCCCACCCCCCTCCATCCCCTCCTCCTCCTCCTATCCCATATTTTATCATGTTGCACCAACTGTATTGCATCAGCATCACCAACCACCACCACC
>NC_068998.1:46603987-46609859 GCF_001194135.2 Octopus bimaculoides
ATATTTGTATATATATATATGTGTGTGTATATATGTGCATGTATATATATGTTTATATATATATGTGTGTATACGCATGCACACATTAGCATTGTGAGCTACACCAATCCTCCAAGCTGGTTGCTACTGCATAATCCCCAAGGCCTCACCTTCCCCTATCGGGAATCAGGTTTTCATACTGCAACAACTTACGGTTCAGAGGTCCACAACTCTTCCGATGATAATCTTGCTGTCTTGCCAAAGATCTCTGAGAAATCTATACGGGGTGAATGTAAATGTTTGTTTACAATAGAATAAATACCACCACTATCACCACCAGCATCGCCACAACTCTGCCAAATACTATTGTTGTACTGCCCACATCATCATCACCATCACCATAACCACTACATCACCACCAGCATCTCTTCCACCCCCACCACCATACACATTACAACGAACACTTCCTCTTACACTGACGTGTGTTCCCTGAACACATTTGACATTCAGTTTTCTCAAACATTACTCAACACTTATTATTATTATTATTATTGTTGTACCTTATGACCCCTACACACACAATCTTGCTATGCTGAAAGTTTCCGATACAATCTGCTTTTGCACTGAATGACATCCAATGACCCGACCCCTCCCCTCTCTGAATCCCTTCCTCCAGTTTTTACTAACTTGCATATTGTAACAATAACACTGACCCCCCCTACTTTTAGCATAGCCATGTTTATTCATAAAAAGTTCCACTTAAACTACTTCTGATCCTTTTTTTTTTAAACTAGAAATCACTGTTGTAGGTTTAAATACAGTGATTGGCTCAGCTAACATTACACTCTACTTGAGCAAGGGAGACAATTTCATATGTTTCTGCCTTTTTAGCTGTTGTCAGTAGCCTCTTCATTGCCTGCTGGTATTATAGTCATTTATTGTTACTACATATCTGCTGCGTCCTTCTTGCTATAAATGCCAAGATAAAAACCAGTCTGTTAATTTTAAACCTCTTATATGTTTTGTACATATTTTATCAACAAGCTCACTTCAATCTCAGTTTCTTTTGTGCTCTTCAGTATACTGGGCAGCAAGTTGACCGATACTGGTTTTTGTTGGTTGCAGATTTTCTCTGCATCTGGCTATGTTATGGCGTTTCTCACATCTGTTATGAATGTTCTATGCCATGTAGTGGCCAGTCTTCTCTTTCTTTTTCTCTTTAGTGGTGTCTGTTTAAAAACTGTATTACAATGGCATATATATATATATATATATATGTATGTATGTATGTTTGTATTTGTGTGTCTGTGTTTTTCCCTCCCCCACCATCGCTTGACAACTGATGTTGGTGTGTTTATGTCCCCATAACTTAGCAGTTCAGCCAAAGAGACTGATGGAATAAGTAACTAGGCTTACAAAGAATAAGTCCTGGGGTCAATTTGTTCGACTAAAGGCGGTGCTCCAGTATGGCCGCAGTCAAATGACTGAATCAAGTGAAACAAAAAAAAAGGAAAGAAAATAGGATAGAAAGTATGTGGATACATGAATGTTGTGGTCCTCCCGATACAGAAGACCCTCAGACTAGGGCCAGTCAAGAAACCCTACAGATTCAGGATTACCCTGACCACCAAAGACTCGAGCTTTTATCCAACTGTTATTTTCCACTTTTCTGGGGCATGCTGGGAGAAGGTTCATTCATCTTAATCATTTTTGCCACTATCACCTATCTTTTTACAAATTCACTGCGACAGAGAACTTTTCTTGCCACCCTTGCTTTATTTTCCAAGTGGAACTCAAAAAAAGGGCAATGAGGCCTTAACAGAAGAGGAAGGTGTCTTTCCTTAATCTTTTCAGTCATGTCCAATGCAAATCAGTGGTAGAAATTACAGTTGCCATCTGTATGTGAGAACAATAACTGAGTTATCGTTAACATGTTGTGAGCATAAGAAAGCTAATTAGAGCTAATTAATTATGCATCGAGGAAAAATTCAACATTAGCTGCAGGACTTTTTGAGAAAATAAAAAAGAAAAATGTGTTAGTTCATTGTATTTATAATTGGACAGTAAACATATTGTTGCAGCTGTCAGGATGGGCGAGGGTGGCTTGGCAGAGAAACATGCAGATAAACAACTATGGTAATTACAACAACAACAGCAGCAATAAGAATGACAATAACAAGTATAACAACAATTTAATTCCAACAGCAACAACAACTTGAACAATATGCAGGAAATGCAATAATTTTGTACGACATAGGCGGTGGCTGAGACGATGGTTTGAGGATGGGTTGTCTACAGTGGTGATGGTGGTGGTTTTGATGGTGATGATGGTGGAAGTGTTGATGGTGGTGGTGTTGATGACAGTGGCGGTGATGAAGGTGGTGGCACTGATGAGGATGGTGGTGGTGGTGGTGGTGGTAACGGTGTGCATTGGTGGGGATAGTGTGGGTAGCAACGGTATTAGTAGTGGTGGTATACTTGCAGTGTGGTGATGGTGGTAGTATACCATGTAGAGAGAGAGAGAGGGAAAGAGAAAGAGAAAATTGTGTCAATGGAAATGGAAATGAAATTTTTGGCGGCAATAAAATTTGCATGGTATCATAAATAGGCTCTGAGTCATTTATAGTACTGGTGATGGTGGTGGTGGTGGTGGTATGGGTTGTAGTTGTGGTGATGCTAGTAGTGTTGGTGTATAGGTAGTAGTGATGATTATGGTTGTAGTATAGGCAGTAGTGCTGGATATGGTTGTAGTAATATAGGTAGTAGTGCTGGTTGTGGTTGTAGTATAGGTAGCAATGATGGTTATGGTTGTATATAGATAGTGAGGACAGCAGTTACTACTACTGCTACTGCTGCCACTACTTCTATTACTGTTGCCTCCGCTGCTGCCACTACTACTACTACTACTTCTACTACTACTACTATTGCTACTACTACTACTGCTTCTACTGCTGCTACTACCACTACTACTGCTGCTGCTACTATTACTACTACTACTACTACTAAAAACAATATCACACCACCACCACCACCACCCAAGCTACAACAGCCATCACCACACCATCACAATCTATACTGCACCATGACATGATTCACCACACCATTATTACAACCACAATGACCACCACCATCACCTCCACTACCACCACATTACCATGAGCTGCACTACATCACTGTTGTAACCACCCCACCACCACCGCTGCTGTCACCACTACTACCATCACTGGTTGCTTTCACCTACAATTTACAAGTGTTTCTTTGTGTAATGTGTTATAAAGCTAATTTATATATTATGTTAATTTATGTCAACAAATTTGTGTTAGTTTATGATCATTTATATATATATTGGGTCATCCTATAAATAATGGGATATTTTCAATTGCATGAACTAAAAGTCGGAGGGGGACGGGATAAACTACCTGCATCAACTTGCTGTAAAAGCAGGTAGTAATTTTACCTTGTCCTTATTCTTAGTGCAGGTTTTGAAGAGTGCAGTTCGATTTTAACAGCTATTTTATCAAAGCTATAATGGAAATGATAAAGGAGCTTATTTGGCATATTTTGCTTTACAAGTTCAAGAAAGGCAACAATGCAATGGAAAATGCGAAGAATATTAATGCAGTATATGGGGATTGGACAATAAGCGTAATCCGGTGTCAATAGTGGTTACAGAGATATAGAGCCGGAAACTACAGCCTAGAAGGTGAGCCTCATCTTGGAAGATCTTTAGAGATTGAGGATGTACTGCAAACTCTGGTGGAACAAAATTCTGTCGTAACTAAGAAACTAGCAGAGAAGCTTGGATTTGGTCATTCAACCATTCTTCGACACCTGGTATTTTCAGATGTGCCCATAAGCATTGTCTATCTTGGATAATACTAATCTGTGTGTCTTTTCTTTTAAGATAGTTGTGTGAAAGTTGAGGGACATGATTTAGCTGCTCTTTTCAGTGTGTTTATCAGTCAAACAAAAGGACATGGTCCCTAGATGTAGCGTTTCATATATTCAACTTTATTTTTCTGTTTGTTTAAGAGATACCCTGTAGAATATTGTATTGTAAACCTAGTGAATCCACACAAGTATGACAAAAAATGTGCCAATGAATTACTTATTGGTCTGTCTATCTGTGTGTTTGTGTGTGTGTGTGTGTGTGTCTTTTACTTGTTTCGGTCATTAGACTGTGGTCATGCTGAAAAAATTGTCAAATGAATTAACTCCAGTGGAACTTGTGTGTTGTTAAGACCGGTAATTATTCTGTTAGTCTATTTTACTGAACCGCTAAGTTACGGGGGCATAAACACAAGCATCACTGGCTTTTTAAAGAAAAGGTGAAATTAACAATTGTAATGTCATCAATGGTCAATCCAGCTTTTGAATAAAATATCTGTTGACTACATTTTCTTTTGTAGTGAGTTCTTATTCTTTGAAATTATACACATACACACGCCCCTACCCCACCCCATCTATACAGGTATCTCATTTCCTTTTATATCACCACTATACACACTTGTTTGGCAAGTGTTGTGTATTGCAAAGGTGAATTCTTAACATACAGGGCAGAAAAATAATAAAAAGCACTTTGTAATACACACACACACACACACACACATTAGAATGAAATTCTAGGCTCTTGAGTCACAAAAGATTGAGTTCAGTTTCTACTTCTCAAATCAAAGACACATTCTCACATGACCATGCCCCCCCCCCACACACACACATACACCCACATAAAATCATATGTAAGACAAATTGATATGACACAATCACATTGAGGCATATAGTGTGTGTGTGTGAGATTTGGGGCTTGGCTGTTTTTTTATTCTTTTTTTCCAGAAAAAAAAAACTAATGAAAAGAAAGAAATCACATGGGAGTGCAACTATTATATTGTCTTAGTCTGCAACATGACATGTCTGCTTTTATTCGTTTATTTGTTTCGGTCATTTGACTGTGGCCATACTGGAGCACCGCCTTTAGTTGAACAAGCCTAGTACTTATTCTATCGGTCTCTTTTGCCGAACCGCTAAGTTACAGAGATATAAACACAGTGTATGATTTAAACTTAGGAGTTTAGGACACTGAAATAGAGAGAGAGAGAGGGGAGGGGGAGAGATAGATATATAAAGAGACAGCAATCAAAAAATTTATGGTTTTTGTTAGTTGGTCTCACATACCCATCTCTCTGTTTCGTTCTCTCTCTCTCTTTCTCTCTCTCTCTCTCTCTCTCTCTCCCACACACACATTCAATCTGTCTTGCACACACATATGCTCTCTCTCACACACACATTCTCTCTCATATTCTCTAGTGCTCTCTCTCACATTCTCTCACTCTCTCACATTTTCTATCTCTCTTACATTCTCACTCTGACACTCACATACACACTCTTTTTCACATAACACACACACTCTCTCCCTCTCTCTGACACAACACATGCTCTCTCCCTCGCACACACTCGCTCTCTCTCTCTCTCTCTCTCTTACACACACTCTCCCTCTCTCTCACTCACACTCTCCCTCTCTCTCACTCACACACACACTCTTCTCCTCTCTCCCTTTCTCGCCATTTGCTCACAACAGACTCCTAAATGCATTTAACACATGTCTTGCTTTGGTATGTTGGTTCCCTGACGATGAATATATGTGCAATTCCAGCACCTCTTACTTCTTTGGAGTAGAGTGCACATATATTTTGAAACATATGTAGGAATTAAAGGAACTTATTGATTATATGCGTTTTGCTCCATTTATTATTATTCTTCATATCTACTTAAAATATATCATTTTAACTTGGTATTTCTACCTATTAACCGGTTATGGTATCCCAGTTTTCTGTAATTTTTGCTACCCCGGTAACTATTAATATTTTCATTATCGAAGTTTTTTCAACTGAGATAA
>NC_068998.1:46610344-46612305 GCF_001194135.2 Octopus bimaculoides
ATATATATATATATATATATATATATATATATATCTTTTATTTAATGTTGATGATAATAATTTATGCACTTATTTAAATTAGTATATACATATATGTGTATGTTCACTTTCCATATTGGCACAGGATATATATATATATAATATGTGTATATGTATATATATAGTCTAGTTAAATGTAGGTAGATAATGTACATTTGTATGAGTCTGTTTCCATATATATCTTCATGTTTAAGTATGTATGCTCACACACACACACAGCTGTCTATTGAAGTATGTAAGTGTATTACACTATCTCATTTATTGACACCTGTGTATGTGTGTGTGTGTGTATATATATATATATATAATATATATATAAACACTGGGACAAAAGAAGATATATAACCTAGATTAGATAATCTGGCATTTTCAAACTTCAGTCTTTTATTTAGTTCAACACCCCTTACCCACCTGTATGTCATCACCACCACCACCACCACCGCCGCCATGTGTCGTTACTGCCACCAATGTCGCCCTCACCCTCACCACTTCCACTACTGCCACCCCTCCTTGTGTCACTTCCTCCACATTGATTTGTTGTTAGGTAAAAATTTAATTTGATATGCACAAATAACTCAATGAAATTTTTTTTTCCGTTTGTTTTTAGAAAACTTTATTTCTTTGTTTTGTTTTTTTATTAAGAAAAGCAAATGTTTAGAGATTTTCTAAAATGTATTTTTAAAAAATTGTGAAGAAAAAAGTGTATGCAAAACGTGTGTGTGTGTTTGTGTGTGTGTGTGTGTTTGTGTGTGATGAGTAGGATAAAGAAAATGTGTGTATGACCTAGCATGTGTGTGATTTATGTATTGTGTACAAAAGGTGTGTATAAAAATTGTGTGAAAAAAGTATGCTGTATAAAATTGGTGTATGATTGTGTAGGTGTGTGTGTATGTGAGTGTGTATGTGTGTGTGTGTGTGTAGAAATAGTGTATTAAAACTATGTTAGCAGGATTCGAAAAATTATGTCAATACAAATAATGTGTAAAAATTGTTTAATAATAATGATAATAATAATAGCAATAATAATAATAATGGTTTCAAATATTGCCACAAGGGCAGCCATAATGGTAGAGGGGATAAGTCGATTACATCGATCCCCAGTACTTGACTGGTACTTATTTTATCAACCCCCAAAAGGATGAAAGGCAAAGCCGGCCTCCGCGGAATTAGAACACAGAACATGACAAAAGACGAAATACCACTAAGCATTTTACCCAGCATGCTATCGATTCTGCCAACTTGCCACCTTAATAATAATAATAATAATAATAATAATAATAATCCTTTCTACTATAGGCACATGGCCTGAAATTTTGTGGGATGGGTGTAAATCGATTATATCGACTCCCAGTGCTTGAATGGTACTTAATTTATCAACCCTGAAAGAATGAAAGGCGAAGTCAACTCAGAATGTAAAGACAGACAAAATACCGCTAAGCATTTTGCGCAGTGTGCTAATGATTCAGCCAGCTCGCCGCCTTTGCTTGTAACCTCAATAATAATATGTATAGTAATATATATATAGAGCTCAGGTGTACTGCGACTTGTTGGAAAATAATAAAGGGCAGAGAGAAAGGAGCAAGTAAAGAAAGACAGAAATGAAAACCGAAATTACATGCATTGTCCAATATCCAATGTCCAAGACTTCACTCTTGAAGGAGGAACTCGTCCCTGGACTCCTTCCACTGCTGTCTATCTATGGCCAATGCTGGCCCTATCGGCCCCAAATAGCTGATGAGATCATCTCACTTTTATGTCTTTGGTCAGCCTGTTTAGTGAAGTTTCTTTGAGCTTTATGTTCTAAATTCAAAATTCCACTGTGGTTTTCTTTACCCCCCCTTTTTTTATCCCCCTTTTGGGGTCAATAAAGTAAGTACCATTCAAGCATTGGGTTTGATGTAAATCAACTATCCCCCCCCCCC
>NC_068998.1:46613369-46614756 GCF_001194135.2 Octopus bimaculoides
ATATAGTCACTCATGCACATACACACAAAAATGTACTTTCATTTACACATGCACACACACACACACACACACACACACACACATAGTTACTCATGCACATATACTCACACTACACCCTCATCCATTCATACACACACCTTCACTCACACAACCACATTTACTTCCTTCTCCCTTCTCACCACCATCACATATACATTCACATTCATATATTTACTGCCACACACCCACGCACACCACACACACACACACACACACACACACACATACGTAGGTGTAGGCATGGCTGTGCGGTAAGAAGTTTGCTTCTCAACCTCGTGGTTTCAGGTTCAACCCCGCAGCATGATATCCTTGGCGAAATGTTCACCAAGGTGTCATGCATGGGGCTTACTGAAGCCTTGTGAATGAATTTGGTAGAATGGAAACTGAAAGAAACCTATTTGTGTGTGTGTGTGCGTAATGTTTGTGTCTGTTCCACCACTGCTTGACAACCAGTGTTGGTTTGTTAACATCCCTGTAACTTGGCAGTTTCGCAAAGGACATTGATATAATAAGCACCAGGCTTTAAAAAGTAATACTGTGATCAATTTGTTCAATTGAAAAGCACTTCAATTTCGATGCCCCAGCATGGCCACAGTGCAAAGACCAAAAAAAAAGTAAAAGATAAACGTGCCAGTTTTCTCCTCACTTGGTAGTTCATTATAGTCTGATGCTCTACCGACTGAGCATCAGATTACAGTAGGGGTAAACTTGGATGTGAGGGAGAATTCCAGAGGATAACAGTTCAGGGGAAACAGGATTGGGTTAAACGAGGCATTTAGTAACACAGTGTCATTAGTGCTACCCGGGTCATTTTCGAGGTTTGTGTATCATTTTCTTGTGTCTCGACGTCTAGAATACGAAAAAGTTGGAAGGAAGAACTGGTGAGACTTCCAATAAGGTAAAAAATCCGGCTGAAAAAATTGTACCCCAACACTATTGACATGATGTTTGCTCACTCAAACTCGGATCAGAGAGTTTAGTGACACACCATCGTAAGCACACATGCTCAATCAATGACTTTGGTCTGGCCCCTGTATCGTTTTTGGAGATGTTATGGCTCATTTTCTAATATTCCTTGTTACCATTGTAATGATAATGGGCTATTATCTTACAATCTTCTCTTACTTAACTCTTAAAGATATTTACCTTGGTATATTAAAACACAAACAATACCTTTGAGGGTGGGGTCTCTTTATGTTTTTTTTTTTCTCTGGGTATTATAACTAAAATATGCGATGTGATACACCATTTTGTAGTACTGATAGGTCTTCACAGTCATTTTAAGACCCAAACCAGCTCCCTAACTTCGTTTCTTACTGAGATATCACATTCTCAAAGTCGTGAAACT
>NC_068998.1:46615380-46616190 GCF_001194135.2 Octopus bimaculoides
GTTACTAACCCCTGCTGAAACCAACTCTGGTTCCTTAGTACAAATGTCTTGTTTTCATGGGTATTGAATTAAAATCTTCCACCAAACCTTAGTCACAGTGCTGCAGCACGGAATTTTGTCAGTGAACAGGTCGCGGTCTCAAAGCGACGAAAATATTTTGACAAAATAAATTTAAATGTTGAAGTGAATCTAACGGTTTTTGTGTGTTATTTTAAATGGCTTATAAACACCTTCCACGCTGCAATTGTTTTCATTCCAGCACATGATCTCAGATCAGGTCACTTGCTATGCAAGTACATCTCCGTAATATATATATATATATATATATATATATATATATATATCTGTCTATATTTGTATATACATCACTGTATATCTATGTGTATATGTATGTGTATAACTATGTACATGTATGTGTATATCTATGTGTATATGTGTATACCTCTACCACCACCACCACCTCAGTCACCATTCCCATCATCACCACCATCATCAAGTCTTCCCTCTATTAACCCAACAGTATGTCCTTGAATGTCTGTCTGTCTGTCTATCTGTCAGTTGCTCAGTCTGTCTCTCAGTCGGTCTCTCTGCAAGCCTGTCTGTTGGTCTGTTTGTTTCTCTGCCTGCATATCTCTCTGTTGGTCTGTCTGTATGTCATCTGGTCTATCTACCAATCTGTCTGTCTGTCTCTAACTGTCACATTTTTGAAAGGGTGTGGGTTTCATTTTAGCTAACTTAGCATAAGTTATGTGTGTGTGTGTGTGTGTGTGTACATGTATGTATATGTATATGTATATGTATATGTATATA
>NC_068998.1:46616849-46619472 GCF_001194135.2 Octopus bimaculoides
CACTGCTGTGCAGCAGGGTAAATATATTAAGACTTGGGGGTTGATAGATGAGGCAGGGGAATGAAAAGGATATGATTGTTGTTGTTGTTTACCCCCAAATCATCTCTCATCGAGCAGACCTTATTACCAAAAGCAATCCAGTGGTGACCATCCCATTACATATTTTCTTACACACAAGGGAACACAGGACATTATTCAACATCTGAGAGGGTGAGGTGTAATTTGAGTGAGATTTGGCTGCTATTTCATGCAGATTGTGTGACCACATACTGGTTTCTTCATTAGATTAGAAGGAAATAGTGGTGGTAGTGGTGGTGGTGGTAGTAGTGGTGGTGGTGGTAGTAGTAGTAGTAGTTGGAGGAGTATCACCACTAAGTGACTAGTTTCTTTTTTGTTGTTGAAGACTGGGGTTTTAGGATTATGAAACATTTTACTGTACCAAACATACATCCTACCTCATTCCAGGCTGTAACATCTGTCAATATCTTCAAAACCAGACACATCTACATCATGATGTTGGGCCCTAAACTACCCCTATAATATTCCTATTACCGCTTACATCTACATGCCAACCTAGTCCAGATCTACATGTACATACATGTAGACAGACATGCAAACACACTGTCAATGTGTCCCACATGTTGTTGATGTTGCTTAACCCTGAGTCAGCCCTGATCAAATACAACTAAGATCAAAGGTAGTCTAGCCATGACCATCCTGTCTTTTTTTTATGTGCAGTGAATGCATGACTACATTACCTAGTGTGTTGGTTTCTAATATGGTGGATTAGAAATGGATTTACCGATTTAAAGGAGATTTGGCTGGTATTTCTAGCATGTCAATCTATCATGCAGAGGCTCTCCCCCATTAGTTTTACTTCATGACACTTTCATACCACTCCCTCCCTCCCTGCATCCCACCCTCCTTGCCTCCCACCTTTCCTCTCTGACTCCCACCCTTCCTCTCTGCCTGCCACCCTCCCTAAACTGCATTTCAAAGAACAACACTGGGCAAGGCAATTTGCAAGTGAGAGTTGTCAACTGTCTCCAATACAGTGCCATTCGTCTTTCAGTTTTCACCCACCGGATCCCCTCACAAGGCTTTGATCAGTCTAGGGCCATAGTGGAAGACATTTGTCCAAAATGCCACACATTAGAACTGAACCCCAAATCACATGGTCGGAAAGTAAGCTTCTTGACCATTAAGCCAATCCAGCGCCTATTTAGGCTAACACAAAAGACAGAGTGAATGCATGCTTGATAATCTTCTACAATGTAAGCAATATGGAAAATTATTTTTAAAAAATTATTTCTTCAATGCATAAATACTGTCCTGTGATAATCTAGAGACCCATGATCAGCCTGGATTAATATATCCAAGAACTTTCTGGAACAAATGCAACACAAAAACAACAGCACTACAACACAATAGAAGTATAGTGTAATGAACTATGTTATTTGTTTTTACAAAGACAAAGTGGGGATGGTTTCAATATTATGGAAAATGGTTCGTTATCAGGATGAAACAGAAAGTTCTATGGAAATAGTGGTTACAACAAAAGTCACATATGAGATCCATGTAGCTTTCATTGTAAAACGCTGCTTCTGAGGAAATTTTTTCTTTTTTTTTTTTTGCTTTTTCTTGATGGTGGGCCTATTGTTCAAAATGTCAAACACTGATTTCTTTTTTCATCACAATGTGAAATTAATTAACCTTGTACTTCTGTTCTTTTATTGATATTGACATGTAGAAGGGGTGCACATTTCAAGGAATGGTGGGTTAGTGGGGATAGGTGCACTCAATTAGGCCAGTTCCACACTACCCCAGTACAAGACTAGTATTTTATCATGTCTCTTATTCCACCAAAAATGTGAAAGGGTTGACTGAATGTGTGCACACACACACACACACAAATTTTCTATAAGTGTATGCATGTATGTACATATGTTTGTTCATATCTGGATTGAGTGGTACTGCTCAAGTGTTGAAACCCTAGTGGTATCTGTCAGACAGCTGACGATGGGATGCATATATTTGTTGTGTTTGTCTAATTGTAAATGCTTTACATTGTGGACCTTTTGTATTTTGTATTCTCGTTGTTTCAGTGTTGTCCTCCGTTGAGGGGTTCTGGTAAGAGTTAGACTTCTTCAGGAGATTTATAGCTTATGCTAGTCTTATTGTATACACAACACACTCATGCATACACACACACTCATGCATACACACACACACATGCATGCACGCACACACACACACACACACTCTGTGTGCATGTGTGTCCCATGCATATGTATATATAAACTCATGTCTTTGATCAATCCTTGCTATGAATTCGTGGTGGTTGGCACTCCGTCGCTTACGACGTTGAGGGTTCCAGTTGATCCGATCAACGGAACAGCCTGCTTGTGAAATTAACGTGCAAGTGGTTGAGCACTCCACAGAGTTGTCGGGGATATTCAGCGTGACACACACAGTGTGACAAGGCTGACCCTTTGAATTACAGGCACAACAGAAACAGGAAGTAAGAGTGAAAGAAAGTAGTGATGAAAGAGTACAGCAGGGTTCGCCACCATCCCCTGCCGGAGCCTCGTGAAGCTTTAGGTGTTTTCGCTCAATAAACACT
>NC_068998.1:46619482-46621740 GCF_001194135.2 Octopus bimaculoides
GGGTTCGCCACCATCCCCTGCCGGAGCCTCGTGAAGCTTTAGGTGTTTTCGCTCAATAAACACTCACAACGCCTGGTCTGGGAATCGAAACCGCGATCCTATGATCGCGAGTCCGCTGCCCTAACCACTGGACCGTTGCGCCTCCACTATGAATTCATAACCAATGATTATTTTGGGGCTTGCTCTGTCAGAAATAACAGCCAAATCCCCTACCAGTCACACTCTACCATCATTAATAACAGAAAGCTTTGCATGGTAATGTAGTCTTAGATTCTTTGTACCTGAATAAAAGAGCTGGAGGGTTTCAGTTGCAATACCTTTGATCACACACCTGCTTGATCACAACTGACCTGGAAATTGAGTGAATGAAACATAAAAAGATAATTGATAAGCTTTTGTTTTTATTTTTCTTCTGTACGATAACGATGATGATAATAATGGTGCTGGTGGTGGTGTTGGTGGCAGCGGAGACAGTGGGAGTGCTGGTAACAGTAGCAACAGTGAGTTTAGGGGTGTTGTGGTTGTGGCGACAGTGGGTTTTGGGGGTTGTGGTGGGTAGGGGTGTAACTCAAGCGTTTATTCATTCAAACTGTAAAGCATATGAAATGTGCAACAGAAATAGTTTTTGAATATTATTTTTGATTTGAACTTTGAACTCTTACAAACTGACAAAGGTACACTGACTGGGAGTAGATTTTTAAATGCATATATGTGTGTGAGTTTCTGTTTGTGTGTGTGTGTGTGTGTGTGTGTGTCTGTATGCACGTGTATGTGTGTATGTGTGTATATATATATTTACAGGGCTTAGAAAAACTGAAGGACTGCTGCAGTAAGTGTGTGAATCTGAGAGGGGAACATGTTGAATAAAATCTCAATTAGCTGATCCTCTGGTATTTTCTTTTACTCAAAGCCAGGAACTTTTCAGCACTCCCACATATGTGTATATATCATAATCATCATCATCCAGTGTTTTAAATTTGGGTTTTGTCCCCATTAACAGTGGTTGCCGGATCTACCTCAATGCCATAGCAACTGAGGCTGGCAGGTGCAGCCCACCCCAACCTTTGGGTGGGCGGGCTGGCTGGTGCCCTTTCTCCCTTACTTTCATGAGGCTTTTTTGGAGCTGGATTTTCTACAGGGAGCATGCCCTTGCTTACCCCAGCATGGCCACAGTCAAACAACTGAAGCAAATAAAAGAATATATGTAACTGTAAACATTGTTATATGGTTAAGATATTCATGGTTACAGGGTCTAGAGTTCAATCCCAGCGTGCAACATCTTGAATCTTGTGCGAGTCTCTTCTGTTTTGCGAGCGTATTTAGCAGATGGAAAATTTGCTGAAGTATATGTGTGGGCGTTTAGTGTACTTCTCTCTCACACACACACACATCAACACACATACATACATGCTCATGCACACACACACATACATTCAAGGTCAGCATTGCTTTTCATGATGAAACAAGAAAACAGCGTAACACAAACGCTAAAATGCAACCCATGTTACTGTACTTGCAGGTCTTGACTTGTTTCGCCAGAGCGTCTCTCAGACATGATTTCTCTTAATTTGCCTAATTATGCAGTGTTATTTAGCTTTTCGAAACAAGTTCTCAGAAACTGACGTAAAGAGAGAAAGACCCATGTGCATATATATATATGTGCGTGTGTTTGTGTGCATGTGTGTGTGTGTGTGCATATACACACAGAAAACTTTGAAGTCACTGTCACCACTTTGTCTTTTAGAAGGACAATACATACAAAAGCCATGCTAAAACAGATGGTGAAGCTTGCTGCAATATCCTTTTGTACTCTAGGCATAAGGCCCGGATTTTTTGGGGATGGGGCCAGTCGATTAGGTCAACCCCAGTATGCAACTGGTACTTAATTTATCAACCCTGAAAGGATAAAAGGTAAAGTTGACCTTGGCAGAATTTGAACTCAGAACATTAAGGCAGACGAAATACCGCAAAGCATTTTGCCCGGCGTGCCAGCGTTTCTGCCAGCTTGCAAGCCTTCTTGGTGCAATCTACTGCCCAGCCAGTTCATGTGGAACCATCCAACCCATGCCAGCATGGAAAACGGACATTAAATGATGATGATACGCATACATACATGCACACACACACACACACGCATATATACAAACACAGACGCATACACACACGCCCCCCCCCACCACACATGTAATCCATGCTAGTATGGACAAATGGAAGTTGAATGATGCTAATGAATATGTGTGTGTGTATGTATAGATATA